>NW_025048382.1:805000-1060621 GCF_018831695.1 Puntigrus tetrazona | reverse complement strand
CTGTAATGGTCCAGAAGATGATCGCTACTCTTCACAAGCAGGTGTTGATATGACATATTTTCAAGGAAAGACAGAAACACTGATCCAACAACGAGCTGAAGCTCAGTAGTGTTTCATCAGAGCCACGACCGGGATCTTCGTTTCTCTCCTCATTGATGCTGGAGCTTGTGCCGAAAAGAAAATGAACAGTTTTGAACTTTTCTGCTTTAAAAGACTTTTAAGAACACTTTACTCTCTCTTTTTGTGACTTCTAGACATCTACAGAGGCGTGCAGAACTATGTTGGTTCCTTTTTGTATAAGAGTATCCAGCCTTAGGTTTCTGGAAAGCACCATTAAAGCAGAGTCAGAATATTGACTGAGAAAGCTGTGTAAAGTGAGTGCTGTTCTCAGACACACAGCGCCACATATAAACTCTCCTGTGCGAGCACTCCTTATAAATGAAACATTTAAGGTCTAGCTGAAAGGAATTCAGACTACATTTGTGTTATGTGAATGATGTGCAACAACTCTGCAAATCTGTTCTAAGTAATTGCAGTTTTGTGGTTCTATTATATCATAAGAAAAAAAGCTTAATGTGTTTTTTTCTAAATAAAAATTTCATCATCTGTTCACCATATCTTTATAACTTTATTGTTGTGGGCATTCAATGTTGGAATCTACTCCACTATGTAGAGCAAACATGCATTTATCCGGATGCAACAACTGGTTCAAGTAATTACAAAACCATAAAGATCACATTTTAGTTGTTCCATTTATTTATTGGTTTTATGCATTTGAGTTTTCGAACAGACAGCAAAATGTCATATACATTGGTGACTCTGTTCTAATACTTTTTGTCAAAGTAAGCGAAAACAAATTTGAATTTTTAACCTGTGTGTATCCAAGCAAGCATTGTTATATATGTCCAGTATATGTTACATTACTGTATGTGAGCAGAAATCATGTCATTTGACTCTAATTTATCCGTTTTTCCCAGATCATTTGTCAGCCCAGTAGATTCCCTGCAGTAACCTTTTTCATGGTGGTCATTGACAATGTACATCACAGCTACTGCAGTGACTTCTGGGCTGTCGTCACCATGGACCCTGTCACAGTATGTATATCTTAATAAAAAGACAGTTTTTAGACAACTCTAGTTAATCCTTTATTTTAGGTCATCCTGTCACTTCAAAAAACAATAGAGCAAAGCAATGCCTCCCTGCTTCTTCTTCTTCTTCTTCTTCTTCTTCTTCTTCTTCTTCTTCTTCTCCTCCCTCCTCCTCATGGGCTTCACTCTTTTTCCTCTGTTTGGAAAATAAATGTCCTTTGTCATTACACCTTTCCCCTTAATTCCCGCTGCACATAATGAGTTCCTGAAGTAGCCGAGCGGGCTGAAGTTTCAGAAGGACAGGCTATGAGCCGAACCGCGTGCCACCCTTCCATCATGAGGTTACAAAAACAAACTGAGTTGAATAAATGAATGCTAATGGGTTTTAGCTACACATCTGTAACAGAGGTGTACAGAAAACTATCTTCATTTAGTGCAGGTGGATGTTCTTTGCACTCCATCCCAAAATGTACTCTCATGCATTATTTGCATCTGATTTTTTTGTAATAACCATTTTCAGGGACTGTGAAGGTGAATATGTAAATAATACAAATTAATCATATGTTGATTTGAACTGCGTACGTTCCGTTTCTGCAATCCTTCATGGAAATTGTTTTGTTAGAATCAGTAGTGACTAGTGACTTTCTAAAGACTTTTCGATAGTGCATAGGAATGCAAGTCGCTTTTGTCTCCTATTTGATCCATCTGCAGGAAAAACCCAATGGAGTCACGGTGGTTCTACGAGGAGCTTGACTCTATCATTATGCAATCTACAGTTCTTATAGTCCTGATTGTGTGCATCTTTCCCGGGTGATGAAAACAGACTTTGACCCGTGCTCCACCTTAGTCAAAGCCAGTTTCACTTTGTCCAGCATGCGAGAATTGATTATGCATCATATTTATTTTACATTAAAAGACTAAATAAATCATCAGAATCACTTAATGATGAAAGCTACATAAAGCATTTTTTTCTTTTTAAAAATATTGATATTTTATGTATTTAATAGATATTAGGCAACATTTTACAATGCTACAGGAGACTGATTACTGTGCTAAGTAATTGAAAAAAGTACAATTAATAAAATATCTGCAATTAAATATAACTGTGTGTCATAAAATCAACTTGTTCTTTTCTGAAATAAAGTATTATGGATTTCCAGCCAAGCAACTAATGATAATGCAATAAGTAAGTATAAAAAGCTGATGTTCTGTACGAGCATTACCTTTACAAAACATACTGCAGTTTGTATACTTTTGAAATAAAATCTTTAAAAATAAATACAAAAGACAACAAAGGCATTAATTGATGTTTTATTTTATTTGTCGCATCATTGACCGTATCTGCTTATGTGCTCTAAAAATCTTAATCTGCATGACCTCAGCCAGGGCTGGTTTGTCAGACCTCAGTCTGGTTGCAAACTTTAGGAAGGTATTTCTTATTTGGCATGTTTCTCAAAACTTTCATGGGGACCTCACACTTGACAAGCTGTCACCAGATGGCAAGAACAGTAGAGAATCAGGCAATACGCTGCAGTTTCAGAAATGTTTGTTTTATATATTAGCTCTTATGTAAAACCAAAGCTTCCAACTTTTTTCACACTCGTGAAATAAGCACATGGAACTACGTCTGGGAATCCATGCAGATCCATACCACATGATATATCACCAGTCACCCAGAGTTTAGGGTGTTTGGTGTTTTGCAGTTCAACTGAAATATTTCTCTACTTCTCTTCAACTCTTTTACTTTTCTGCAGAGAGTCAGCAATTCTCTGAGTTTGGGGTGTACTGATTGAGAAAAGATACATACTGTTAAGGACTAAGAAAGAATGGCAGCACAATACTGGTGGTATATAATGAACAGTACGATGTAGATATATTTAAATTCAGATGGAAGAAACAAAACTGGAGGTATTTGCATTGTGTAGCTGGATAACAGGCCTCTATCTATAGAAAGATCACAATTCTTTGTATTTCTCTGCGATAATATAGTTTAGACAACACTTAGACAATACCTATTTCCGCATCAGTAACGATTTTATTCATTTCTGTCAATGCAAAGTAATATTAATTCATCATTGTTGAAAAAACTTTGGGAAGCTGGCTGTTTTTCATTAAAAGGAGAAGATAATTCATTATAGTCATTATAATTCTTAAATCTCCTTTTCTGACAAGAATTCTTAATATTATATGTATAAATAATTTTATAAAGCAATTTAGAAATGGTTTAATTCTGCCACTAAATGATAATTTATGCATTAACTATAAAACTTATATGCTGTTAAGGCTGCCATTATACATGCTATAAATCGCCTATGGCTCCAGCTCTTCACACGTTCATGATTAGCTTCTTTACTAATGTTAAAGTAAATATGAATTCAGTATTACTACATGATTATTCATGTGCCTTCATATGTTACCATAACTACATATCAGTCGGATAAATAGATGCAAGTATCATCAATTTCTTTAATGAATTTTTATTAAGCAAAACGATCAGTAATAAAATGTAAAGGTATTGTGCCAGAAAGTATATTGTTTGCACTGTACACAACCTGTTATTATGCAAAATCTGTTCAACTTTAAATGAAAATCCACTAAGTGAAATGATATCCAGACTAAACAAAACAGTGATAACTACACAGTAAATAGGCGTTTTGAGCTATGCAGTTAACTCCAGCTATGTTCCTGAAGATGCCCCATACGATGCATTTGTTTAGAACCTGATCTAATTGAATTCAACATATGTTATTTTTTATCTTGTTCTCTTTCTAAATCAAAGAACATTTTGTAAGATCTATTAACAATTAAAGCATAAATTTATAATAATAGAAACAGCATGACAATTTTAAACAGTTTCTCAACTTTAAGCCTTGATATCAAACACAATGATCTTTTTGGGAGATATTTTGCAGGAAAACTTTTTTTGCAGTATTGGTTTCTCATTTGAGATACTGAGTGTACAGATCAGTTGACTCATATCCAGTCTCATATAATGATATAATTTATTTAGTTTTTCCTTCTAGTATTCTTTTTTCACATGCTCCCTAACGCTTACCTCGTGCTGCTATTGCACACAATCGGGTCAACTGTTAGTACGGTGCTCTTTGCATTTGGCGTAGCAGCACCAGTGAAATTTGCAGTGTGGCACGCTCAGCCAACTGTGTCTTGTACTGGATCGTAACCTCGACGCAACACATGAGAGCGCAGCCATCCATGCCTTCAGGCGATCTCGCAGTTACAGAAGCGGACCTGGAGTTCCTAAAGAGCCTGTAGTTTTGTTCCCCTACGCAGTAATCTGGACTGGGGTCGATAAACACACGGGTCATTGCTGGTAGGAGAAGTTAAATTTAGAGTGAACTTGAATCTAGCTTCCCACGGCCAGACTGAAGCCTCACAGCAGCGAGCGCTGTCGTATTTCTATCTTCAGCACGTCACCCACTCCTATGGAAATCGGCCAGCTGCAACCAGCATGTTTTGAGGCTGCAGGGGCCGGACGCGCCATGATACTTACAGGAAACATTGGCAAGATCCGATATTATCTGTGGTGGTGTTGAAAGAGATCATTAGCTAACAAATAGAGACTATGATGATAAGCTGTAATCATTGATTTTGTAATATGTCAACACGGTATTTAGTATTATCTTGTTCCATTGACAAAAGTCAATAGTGATAATTTCTATTCTATTATTTTAAGTATAAAGTGGCAGAAATCAAAGTGCTATATGTGGGGTTATAAATATAGTAACACCAGCGGGCCCACGTACACACTGTTAATTAAACCAGAGTGAATCCACAACATACCTCTCTCCACCATCCTGCAATGATCTGGATGTGACAGCCAGCTGGCCTGACGGTACACGCTCATTGAGTCCCATTGATATCATCATCAACAACTAGTTCTTCTTAAAGTTGCTCAATATTTCTGTAATAAATAAACAGTCTGTGGTAGAATCTGCTTGTCACTCCCATAAAGTACTGAACTGTGTGTGTACAGAACAGGATTAAGCACTAAAGGAAAACTGTCAACCGGATTTCCATATGCAATATGTACGTTGACCATGGTTTCCTAGACTTACAACTTTTGAATTCCAACTTTTAAATATTTATGAAAAAAATTGGTCCTTAAATAGAGAATAAGGATTTGAGAAATGGAGACAAAATATCATTCTGGAAATAAACTTTACATTTTGTGGCCTTAACTACTATGTATTTACATCCAAAAAATAGAATACAATGTAATGTTATTGTGTAACTATTGTGTTGCCAAAACACTTTTGCTGCTATCGAGGGTGGATACAGGTAAGGTTAGGGACAGTTTAGTTAATATGGGTAGGTTTAAGGGTGGGTTAAGGTGTGCGAGAATATTTTGTGAATACTTGAATAAAATGTAATTACAGGAATTAGTAACAGATTTAAGTACATATGGGTATTTTTTATAAACATAAGTACAATTTAAAAACATGTACACAATAAAGAGTGGATTGTACTAAATTATTATTTTAATGGGTACATCGCAGTTAAAGGTTACCCTATATAAAGTGGGACCAAAATGTTTTTCTCTAATACAGAATTAAAGGAGAAGTTCACCCTCTATTATAAAAATTCTGCCATCATTTACTCAGCCTCAATTTCCACAAGTTTAAAAGCTAGAAAATGAAAGCGACCCACCCAGCATTTTTCACACGCATTACACACAAAGGAAAGACAACAAGGACAAAATTACCACTGTCGGTTTCACACTGAACAAACCTAGCACTGCAATGGAGGGCTAACGTCGCTTTCAAAGTATACAAGGTCTTTACCCAGGGTTAAAAGCGATTGTTAACCCGGGTTGGCGCTAGTATGAAAACCCACTATTTTATTGTCAATAATGTATTTGTTTATGGTGTGATAATACTGAGGTACATGGATATTAAATTATAATATTGATTGTCTAACATGATGCGATCACATGTATACCATAACTATTGAAATAATTAGAACAGAACAGAAAAATATACATTATAAATGCTTTAATTGTCCCAAGTCATCACCTTCTTGTCCCCTATGTTTTGGTAATACGTGTTTCTTTTAACCTACAGGTGAGTTCGACTGTAAAATTACCACGGTAAGTGTGCCACCAAACACTAATGTCACTAAAAGCATTTTGAATATTATTGAATGCAGAAGCAGTAGTTGTTCTAGTGATTTGTCTACCCTCATCAATCATTTAGTGGTTCCACACCTGGGATGAATTTCTTTGTTCTGGGCAGAACACAAATGAAGTTAACAACCAAACTGTTTCGGGTCCATGTTAACTTTCATAGAAATACTTGAGGGTGTGAGTAAATGATGATGATGATTTTATTTACAAGAGTAAGTAATGTTAAGAAAAAGAAACCATATATATATATATATATATATTAAGAACGTCTTACCCTCCGTCCCACCTCATTGTTATGAAGGTTCATCAGCAGTCTCGCACTCTCCACAGAACCTTTGGTGAAGGTTTTTCCGTTCGCGTGCATCCACAAACTCCTTGCTGAAGCGGTGAAATGTAATTGAGTTGTCACCACAGCCGCCCCACAGCCAGTCTCGTGTGGCAGATCTTTGGAAGCCTCGCTGCCCTGCTGCAGCCACAGCTCGACAACTCCCCTCTCTGCAGGCACGGCTCACTGCGTTGACCACTCCAGCGGAGCTGATAGGCATGCGTGAAGCGCTGTCTCTCTGCTGCCTGGGAAAAGCAAACAACCAGCGCAGCGAATGATCTCGAACCTTTCTTGACTTTTTTTACATCATCAATTAGTGAATAAAACCATTTATTCTCTTTACCCTAATGTATTTATCGTGAGGAACTTTTAGGAATTTTAGGAATTGCTGTAGTGAAACTGTTCTGTCTCATACATTATGTAGCCTTGCTCTCACAAAAGTAAAGGGAAGGATTAAACATCAAACTGTAGGTGCATCACAATGATGAGTTCAGCAACGCACAATAAGTTCCGCCACCGACACCTAGCGGACATATCTTCTCATGTAAAACAAGCTATCGCATCTAATTGGACATACGTAGATCAGCATGTATGAAAACCACAAAAGAGACGTAGTATGTCTAAACAGAACATTGGGTTTCACAGCGGTGGGAAACAGCTTTTGAGCTTCGTGACTGACTGCCTTGAAAAGTCACTGCTGTTGGAAATGAATTCAAAATTGAAGAAGATTTTGGTTGATTATAAAAAGGAAAGGAGCTATTTTTATTTAGACAACAACACTCAAGATGCCACAAGGTGCTTCTATGGCTTTCTGTCTATTTTGGAGCTAAACAGCTGTGATTATCATTAATTACTGTTTCATGGAAAACAGCTGGCTAAAACTGTACCTATCTGCATGACTCTGCCAAACACGGAGGAGTTGTCCACTGTGCTGCAGTTCCAGCGGCGGTTGCGAAACTGGTATTGGCATTCCTGGATGCCTGTCTTGGCGCCCTCTCCAATGAACTGCATGTGATCTTGATACAGCTGGCAAAGCTTCTTCTGACCTTTGGACAGTCCTGCTAGTTGACTGCACAACGGCTGTCCTCCTATGATATACACTTCTGGTATCAGAAGGGGATTCATCGCTAGAGACCTGGAAGAAATCCCATGCATGAGCACAGACGGTTAGCGATGAACGCGCTAAGAGCAACTTCACACTCGTAGCCATTTGATATCCCTCTATATTGGCATGGCTGTGATTCAGTCAACTCCAAACTACATTCTATAATAAAAAAGTTTTAGTTCTAAAATTATTGTAGATTTGTGCATCCACCATGACGGTCGCTATGCTAAACGATACGAGTGAGAGCTGCTTTTTAAGCACTTCTTCATGAAGGGTCCGGTCCATGTACCTTACACTTTGTTTTTAATAAAATATAGAATTTTTCTTTTTTAAATGGAACATTTTACATTTTTTATTATTGTGTGATAATTTTCTCCTTATGGTGTTGGTAGACTTTTATGCATCAGTTTATTTAGGCCACAACATTTTTCTCATAAAAAAATATTTTTGCACATGAAGGTAAAAGTGTTAAGTGTTGACTTTTATTGGTTGCCTGGTCTTTCTATAAAAAACACAAACTTTACTCTAACAAAGCATGCTCTTTATTCTAGTCTCAATTAAAAAACTGAGCGAAATATAATTATTTTGCCGTTACACTCAAAACTGAATTATTTTAATAGCTGGATCAGTAAATGAAGACGTTTTGGAAGGGCTCGGACCGGTAGTTCTGATAAGCTGTCCCGGCCTGAGAGTCTCGGGCCAGGGCTTAAATTCGAGGACCGTGCAGGGCTCTAGTCTGCACATAACAAAACCAATTACAGACCAAAATGTGTGTTTTAGTTTGGCAAATATCACGTCCAGAGAGTATCGCGTTCTGGGCAGGCTAGGAAGGGAATTAAATCTGGAAAACGTGTACTCTGGCGGTAATGATTAGAGTAAAAGCCTTTATATTTGTATTGATGTTATTAAAAAGATTTTTGTCCAAATCAGATTTGGGCTGCAGGCGTTTTTTCTGATTTCCCATTTTCATTTTTGCAAGAAATTGAAAAACAAGTTGTTTATTTTTCAATATCGTACCTGTAATTGAATAATGACGAAAGTCATTTTTTGATTTTCTGAATTTTGAAACATTTGTGAATCATTGGTTTCAAAGCAGTGGTTCGGAGTGTGTATCAAACTGTCTAAACTGCATATTAGACAGGACATGTTGTATTTCAAGCATCAATAATCTGGGTTTTTATTTTTTTATTCCGAAAGTCTGCAGTATAAGGAAGAAATGGATCCTCACAGACATGTTACACAAAGAAACAATGTCTCTTGAATGAAAGAGACGCGTACATACTGCGATGACTTAGCATGTTGAAAAGAAAAAAAACAGCACATACCACCATGAGCTAGCTTCCACAAACACTTGCATAAAGAAGGCACAGAGGGTAATGGTGACCGCTCCGTGTCGTGAGTCCGTGACTCCGCTGCAGCCTGAGCTCATCAACTTCAGCTTCAACAGCATTCTGACCTGAAGAAACGAGACGAAGTTACATTTCGCTCAGCTGTTTACATGAAAAGCTGCTTTAAGCAGAGAGAGCCTAACCTGGGAAGAGCTTATACTAATCTTAATACATCATCTGTGTTAGGGGTATAATATCAAAATTATATCAGGCAGGCAGCATTTATGAAGGGTATTTCCCATCCTTTACTTACGTCGAAGTGTAAATCTATTTGAAGGTGGCAGAAGCAGCGTTATGTATAATTGGTCACTTCTCACAAAAGAAACCAGTTACCAGGGAAAGTAACTACTGTGTTACTTGCAAACAAATGCAGCCTTGCTGAGCGGAAGGTATTACAGATCCCAAAACAATGTGCGTGAACGTTAGAATAAATGCATAGAGCTTTTGTAACGGTCATCTTGATTATTGTCTTACTTTTTCATTTTATTTAACAGAACAACAGTAATATTACAATACTATACTGACTATACTCGTAAGGTTACCATGTTACCATAAAAATCACAGAAGAGTCAAAGCAACACTACAACAAACAAAACTGATCATGTATAATTGTTGCACCTCCACCTGCATCAGGTTGCCATACTTCAACACGATTTCACTTGTGATTTTGAGTACACTAGAAGAATACCAATAACTGACAGACATTTTATGCAAAAGTTATGTAAAACCTTTCTGCCAAGAGGATAGCAGAGGCGTGACATCAGGGTTACTGTCACCCATTATATAATGTAACCTAAGTTAAACTATGTGTACATCATGTTTCTTTAAAAGCAACCACTTCCTAAATAAATAACTTTTATGAGCTTTTTAGTGATTTCATAACATAAAACAGAAAACCTGTCACCCGGTGTTATAACGTGTATAATTAAGTTCAAACACTATAAAACGCAAGCTCTAACATGCAGCATGTCTGCTCTGCTTAAGTTGTGCAAAGCAGACCCAGCGCATAATGCAGTCCACAAAATCAAGCTTGAGAACCTTGAGACGTTTTAAAACAGAGACGTGAGACATATGTGAAAGCATATCTGTTTTGTCAGTTTCAAATACATCCTGATGGTATATGCTGGGTATTGATCCACTGATGGTTTAGAAGTGCTGCCACGGTCTGCAATATTCTGAAGAATAATACTTTGGCTTCATGGGTAGATTTATAGATTTCCACAAACCAGACCCCAAAGTGTCTTTAACTGATTGCTCGTGTCACTTTAAGCAAGCATGATGATTTCATGCCTCCTACAGTGAGAACAGAATCGTGTAAGCTAAACTGATGAACGTGATCACACATCAAATGGATCATTAAAAGGTATATCCTGTTTTTTTCTTTTGATTCTTACGCACATATAGTTATGCTGAACCCTATGCTAAATTGCTCTGAAATGCATTTTCAGATGTGATAGTTACAAAAGTTACATAAGAAGAAGATGTGCGCCTTTCTGAATCAGCTGGATTTTTTCATGGATGCCATTCAGACTCAAAGATCATCTCTAAAGGGATTTTTAGTTAAATCTGTTTTTTGGGGGGGTTTTTTTTTTGTGCTTCACCAATATGGAACTGTATAAAATGCTAACTAAATCGTAGTTTTGCAAATAGACATTTGGAAAAAAAAAAATAATAACATTTTGAATAAACGAAGAACAAGTCAAACCGAAACAGACTGTGCCGGTAGATGGCGTCAGGTAGAAAATAGATGGAAGTTTATAAAACTTACAAGACGTTTCTACACTGATGTCTGATCAAGTCGATGGAAAATGTAATTTAGAATCGTGTTGTATCAGTCCCAGGAAGACCTCTGCTTTGGGCTCTGTATGGTTATTAACAAAAGGTTTATTTAAAATAATAATAATAACACAGTCCCACTGAGATGATGATGATGATAAAGAATACTCCCAAAGCTGTGGCAGTTGTCTCGTGCTGGTTGTCTATATTTTTACATTTCTCACCAAGATCCATAAAAACTGAAAAAAAGGGTAAATCCACATGTCACAAAAACCACACGGGTTATTTCCCCATTGATATTCCAGGAACAATAAAATCTTCATTCTCAGCGCCCTCGATGAAATTAAACGTTATAGAATCTCCATTTCGAATTGATACGACGCTACTGATCCGCGAAACTCCACAGGCTCTCGGTTCTTGAGTGGATGTCTGGTTCTGTACTGCTGTGTGATGAAGCGTCTCAGGAACCGTTGTAATCATTTGATCAAGCACTTTTTCATCTTCGCTACAAACTCCTGCCTGTGATGCGCGCAGGAGGCCTGCGCGTGCACTTACACCGGGTTGATACCTTACCTAGGAAACATACAGCTTACTTAACCGTGTACAGTTTGAATTTGCAAACGTTTCTTTAGCCATACATTTTTAAAAAATGTAGCTAAGCATCTCCACACAGTTTACAAATATTTAAACTGCCTACAATAAAAACCTACCCTCTAAAGGTCTCATATTGTAACTGTTTATTAAGAGGAAAAGTGCAGATGGCGTAGAAATGAGAGAAACGTTAAACATCAACTGCCACAATGACACTCTTTTTATATTAAGATATGATGGCCCTCTGTCATGCATTTGAATAGAATAGATCTTGAATAGATCTTTGTTGTTTAAAGCCTATTTTAATTTAACCCCACCCCAAAGTAAATAACTAAATGTGTGAGAGCATGTTACAGTACAACCACTGCTCCTGGAGTCTAAATCTAACCTAAAAAAACACACCTGAATTAGATAATTAAGGTGTTAAGATCCTTGAAAACCACGGGCAGGTTGGAACTAAAATTTGTAGGACAGAGGGTCTCCAAAAGCAGCTTTAAAGACCTTTGCACATGTTTTGCTGAGAACTTTTGAAGCAGCTGGGAATAACAAAAAAACTTTTTGCATTAATTCCTGGACTGATACAGAATAGAACGGCCACAAATTTTTGTGGATGTGTTGAACAAAAAATGAGTCGACCTGTACCATTTTTAAACGCTCAGTATGATGGAGACTTTGCAAAGAAAATATGGTTAAATATGGTTAAGAACTGCTGAAATCGATATTAGACGAGACAACAAACTCATAACTGACCATTCTTCTGCTGATGAGCGTATGACTCCAGGTGGAGCCTAGATTCAGGGCTTAAAAGAATAGTTCACCCAAAAGTGAAATACTGTCATCATTTACTCACCCTCAAGTCGTTTTCCAAACCTGAATGAATTTCCTTGTTTTGCAGAACACAGAAGGAAGATAGTTTGAAAAAAGCTGTTTTAGGTCACCACTGACGTCCAAATGACTTCCACTTGAGGCTGAGTAAATGATGATAGAATATTTATTTTTGGGCAAACTATTCTTTTAAATTAACCACAAGACACAGATAAATATGTTTATCTCAATTATTAATCTTCTGCAATAATATCCTTACACATCTCTTACATTGTAACCCACACTTTCCTTCCATGTCTGTTTATTCTGTGATTGTCTGTACTGGACTGTAAACTGTTTCCTACATGGACCATTTTTTTATTTGTTTATGTATTTTTAACCTAAAAATAAAATAAACTATCAGAGAAATTTAGACAGACTACTTTGAAATGTGTGTAATGTGAAAAATAGCATTAAAAAAATTTATCCGATGACTAGAAAGCGTGCAAAACTTTATTATAACTGTTTTTGGTATGAACTGTACTGACACATTAAGCTGATTTTTGTATATTTCATATTTTGGCAAATATTGCTAATTATTCTTCTGCATATTTCAGTAAGGGACGTTATTTATGTTATATTAAGCCATACAAGTCTTAATACCCAAAGTTCCTTTTAACATTGTCATAGTATTTAAACATTTGCCAAGTAAAAGCCTGTCCATAATTATTAATAGCTTAAATTAGAAACTTATAAGTTAAGTTTACTTGGGAATTACCTGTTCATTTTATTGACTCTTATTTGTCAATTTTACTTTAGTAATTATTAGAAATATATTATGATTTATTTATTTTTTTTTTTTACATAAGAGTCCAAGTTATCTTTTTTAAAAATCCTGAGTAAACTATATTGTTCAAACATGTATTACTACTGATGTTTTCAATAAAACACTGACAGACAATTTCCTTGAGTACTTTTATTTGAATTCAACTCTTGTAAAAACAGATTAAACAAAGGGAATGATAAAACTAAATGGACAAAAATGTATGGACACATCCATTAAGATTAACTGCTGTTAGCCCAAAACTTGCCAAATAGTTCAGTACAGTGACGGAACAAACTTTGTTCTAATTTACATTAATAAAACCTTTTTAGAACATCCTGAACAAATGAGCAAATACAAAAAGTAAGTTTTAAACTGTCACACAAACCAGCAGACTGGCCAACTATCAGACTTACTTTAGTAGCTTTCTATGCCAAGAGCAAACTTTTGGAGAAGATTTTAAAGCATCCAGCCCGAGAAAGATTTTCTGCAAGACTTCAAATGTGTTTCTCAGCTTAAGTTCAGGGAGTAAATGAAGCCCATGAGCAGAAGGCACGCTTTTGTGAGATTCTTACATCCCAACAGTACGTGGTTTCCCTCAATCACAATGATGACGTCAGCTATGTCGGCATCTCCCTCTCCTGCAGTGCTGCCCAGTGCAACAATCTTCATTACGTGATTGGTGAAGCTATGTTTAAACACTTCTATGCTGACTTCCTGTCAAATAAATAAGTGCGAAGTGGTTACAATACTGTACAGTAAGTTGCATGTTCTCTTTAATGTCATGTGATAAGTGCTCCACACAGAGATTTGATCTCACCATTATTAAATCTGTTATAAAAATTTTTTTAAATTTACTTGATATGCTTGAGATAGTTTTTCAAGTAGATTTGCATGTGTGTTTTAAGCATTTTGCAAACATTGCCATGGTTTTTCTTGATTTAGGTTTCTTAGTTTTGTCTCTTTCTTCATATTGTAATAGACAAGACTCAATGGTGGTGAGAAAAATCTTCTGTGGAGCAAGAACTGTTGTCAGACTCCTGTGCATACAAAAATTTCACTGGTTTATTAGAAATAATCACAAAATGAATGTTTAGGAACATACAATGATATTTCATATGCTGACAAACTACAGCAGAAAGATAGTAATTAATGTGCACAAAACACATTAATTGTTCCTTAGACCTTTGCAGCACTGTACATATTTGAAGTCAAATCTGAAGTCAGTACCTGGTCGGTTTCAATGAGCTCCTCAGATGATTCTCCCAGGTAGGGGAAGCAGGCAGCGAATCACAGCATCTCTCTTATCTTCAACTTGCTGTTAAAAACAAAAGTAAATAGCAGCTAACATTAACAGTTTTGATAAACTTTCATCTTATAAATACATATATACACTATGTACTGAATTATTAGGCAAGTTTAAATTTGGGTCATATTTTTTTCCCAAGAACATTTTACCAACCCAAACCACATCAATCTGAATAACTACTATTGATTTTGTATTTAATCATATATAAGTGATATATAATTGATTATAAGTGATTATAATATATAAACTTGCCTAATAATTCAGCACACAGTGTATAAAGTCAGGAAGCAGCAGGATATATATATATATACATTTACCTGGCTGAATGAATCTAGCACACTTCGAATTTTTATGCCTTGGAGTGTAGAGGTCCAGTTTTTGCAGAAAGCTTGGCTCCAGGGAATTGTTGTTATCCTCTTGAACTCATTCTTGATCTAAGACAAAGAAAAAAAAAGATTTAGTAGTCTAATAAAAACCTTTTCCCAACCACACACACACACACATCATGCTATACTAATGAAATTAAAATATTATTATTTTTTTAATGAATGAAATATGAGTGCCAAAGGTTATGAGTATCTACATATTACCATCAAGCCAGCAAAGAGGAACTAAGGTTTCACAAAAAGAGCTGGCCATCTTTCCATGAAATCTTTGACAGTAGGGCATTGATTAATAATTTCAAATCTTCGATAGGAGAAAGTTTACTCCATCATCTCACCAATGACCTTTTGTTGTTTTTCTTCTGAATTTCTTTGAGAAGATCAGCTCTCTCCTTCTCTAAAGTTTCCTTGGTTTTCCCAAATGGAGCTGGAGGAAAGTAATTTACTTCAGCCTTCAGGGGTCTTTTTCATGCCTTTGGTGCAAAACTTTTCATTTGTCTTCTTTCTCTTCAAAGAGTTGACCTCCAACTCTGGAAGAACAGAGAAAGCTGACTGCCTCTTAATTTGGCTCGATAATTGCCCATATTATATTTAATCCTCTGTTGCCACCCATACTGTCCATTAAAGGACTCTGGCTCTTTAAGGCATGGGTTCTTTTCAATCAACATCTCTACCACGTTCATAATCTGAACACCTGTTGGGTACGTAGTTTAATGAAATATTGTCTCAGCTAGTGTCTCAAGGACACTTCCTTGTTACTCTTGGATTGTTCAAGAGGGTGCCATACTTTTGGTAGGCTCTGTTTCCTTCTGAAAGCAAGAGCTTTGTATCAAATGAGATAGTTGGTATTTGCCAGCCATCCTTCTGAACGGAATGAAGTGGAACTCTCAGATGAAGATAACAGAACAGTGTCTTGAGAACTGCTGATCTGGAGTCTAAAGAAGGAAATGATGTCTCACTTTCAGAAGAACATAGCACAATGGTGTCCTGAGAAGTGCACAACATTGCGTCAGAATCATTTACTAGGACTTGTTCTTCCACTGCACTCAGATTCAGGATGATGGGTTCAGTTTTTACCACTTTTAAAGTACATTTATCCTGTACATCATCTATTGAGCTCAAGGTGAAAAACTGGCCCCCAAAGTCCATGTCTTCATACATCAAAGTAAAGCATTCTGGAAGATTAAATGTTTCTTTAATAACTTTAAGAGTACTGGGGATGCCTGAGAGCAGAACCAATTTGTGAATGTCATTCTCTTCAAAAACAATCCGCAGCTTTGCTGGGGTACACATCTACAAAAACCCCCACAGAAATTATAACAATTAATTGTAATTAACATTTTGTACACTATAGAATTAACTTTGATAATCATGCACCTAAAAGAGGGGCAGATGTAGTGCTTTAAGGTAGTCAATTATCTTCCTGCAACAGTATAAGGAGCCAGGGGATAGTAGTCAACCATTTCTCTATGCTCAAGTAACTGAATGTTTGCTGTGCTTTCCAACTCATAGCTCCTAAGGTGCTCATGGTACCATGTGCTTAGTAGTCTTACAACAAGAACCAGTTCATTACAAACCAAGATAGACTGTAACACCTCAAAAAGTCTGGCAAGTCTGCAGTGAAGCCATTACATAGCAACATTCCAGGTTTATAGTTGGTGCCTAAAAGCAGACATTATTTGCAACATGTACCATTGTGACATTTGGATACTTATATGTTGCTTCAAATTTTTATGTCATCCTTTAGGACGTCCACAGAGACTTGTGAAGTTGCTGTGACTGAAAGTGATGACTTTCAAATTTGATTCCTGGAGATGCAATGCTATCATGAGTTGGTGTTTTTGCAAGGACAGCAGTATGTTTCTGAAACAGCCCGTTTGTCTGACAGCTTTCTTGAAAAATCCATGTTTAGTTTCAAATCTCATGGTCCACAAGGCTGCTAGATGACCAAATTCCTGAATGAGTTCAATTTGTTTGGGAAGAAGCTTTTCTTGAAGAAAAACGTCCAGAAATCTGTGTCTGTGCTCAGAAATCAGAGAGTCAAGGTAGCAAATGCTCTGCTCTGTATGAACTGGGGCATTCACAAGTTCCACAATGTCTTTTAAGTTCATTAACATCTTCATCATCCTAAAGTACTTTTTAAGCCTATCATGAGAGGCCACAGACGCAACAAACACCAATTTTCATGTGCATTTCCTCCTACAGAGCGTTTTGTGGCAAAATTAGCAGGAATCAAATGTGGACGATTTGTTTGGTCAGTCTACTTATTGGTCAGTCCACTCATAAGGGAACTGCTGAATGCAAGTGTTAAGCTCCTCAAAAGAAAAATATTTCTTCTTGATAAAGGCTTGAAATGACAATGCCAATTCCACTGGAACAAGACCTTCAAGAAGGTCATGTAACGCATCTGGTGGGTAACTAGATGTTACATGAAAGAGATTAAGTTTTTCAGACGGTGCACACTGTTTTTTCACACCATAGCAAGGAGTGGAAGTAGGACTTGACAAAACTGTCTCAACATGCAGAGTGTGCTGCTCTTTATCTCTCCTCTGAAAAAGTCCAGATCTTACTTCTGTGGTCTGAAACTGGTACCCCGTGAAGTTTTCAACGAATCCTCCCACAGAATGGGCTCCCAAATTATCAGCAACCACGGCTACCACAGCGCTCTTTATGATTTTTGACTTGGAAAGCTTTGAAGATCAGTTAACAGTGGCTCTAACACTTTCTGAAATCCAAATCGTTTTGTGTCATCTGCCTTACAGAGAATGGCTAAATTAATAGATTCTAATTTTGTTCTTGCGTGTGCTTGAATGTGTCCTAACACCCAATAGACAGCAGTGATTTTGTGAATCTTGCGAGAAGTTCCCAAGGGATTACACACTTCAAAGTCATCGATGTACAGAATAAGGCTTAATCTCTCGACATCACCTGCAAAAAAAAATCATTTTCATGAAAGTGAGATCCATCATAAAAGGACTGGTATTTTGATGCACATCCAGTATTTTTGAGTGACTAGGTCCTTTTCTTTGATATTCTTCAAGACTTGCAACAAAGACTGGAGTATGGGAACATACTGGAATGTTCTGTTGTCTTTATTGTCCAGTATATATTCCACAGGTTCAACAATGTGTTTTCATAAATTCTCTCCTCTTATATGCTGTTGAAAAAGGTCCATCTTTCCCTAAAGCTGAACTGACAGTGTTTGATTTTTGACCAAATCTGAGATAACTGGTTCTATGTCACAGTTATGGCTCTTTAAAGTGGACTCAACAACATGAATTGAAGCTCATCTACGATTTGATCAATACACCTGTTTGACACGTTGAAATTACTTTCCAACTTTAGAAAAAGTTGACCAAACTTCTTTTTTATAACGTCAGACAAATTATCTTGTGCTTCAACCAAAGTTTCATCCAGTTCTGTGTCATCCTCCGAGACCTCTGAATCATTTTTCAAAACAGAGGTATTTGGGTATTTTTTCAAGACTTCCGTTTTAAAATCTTCAAGGGAGTGTTTATTGTGTTTCCTGTGTTTATGGGTAGCAAAGGTTGAATAAATGCTTGTGTTGAAGCTGCTGTTTTTGAATACACAGCTCACTACCTCGTACCTTCTCAGATGGTTGTTAAGGTGCTCAAAATATTGCTTCTCTGAAGAGAACTATACACGGACTATAAAACGCCAACCTCCAGAGTGGAGAGTGCGGATGCTTCTCTGGCAGACGAGCTAAATAACTTTTATGCTCGTTTCGAGGCTGCAGCTAATCATGCTAGCGCCGCTAGCGGTATGATGAACAGCATGCACACCGAGAGAGCCGGAGAGGAAATCACTTTCACCATTTCGGAACACGACGTAAGGAGGGCATTCAGGAGAGTGAACACCAGGAAGGCAGCAGGACCTGACGGCATCACAGGTCGGGTTCTGAGAGCCTGTGCTGACCAGCTAGCACCGGTGTTCACTGAGATATTTAATCTCTCCCTGAAACAGTCTACAGTCCCCTCGTGTTTCAAACAGTCCATCATTATTCCTGTGCCGAAGAAACCTCAACCATCTTGCCTGAATGATTACCGCCCATGTAGCTCTGACGTAGGTAGTGATGAAGTGCTTTGAGAGACTCGTCAGAGACTTCATCACCTCATCACTACCGGACACACTGGACCCACTACAGTTTGCCTACTGCCAGAACTGGTCTACGGAGGATGCCATCACACACCTCTTCCACACAACCATGAGCCACCTGAATTTTAGAAAAGGGAATGTTACGTTCACGGAACGTTATTGGGTTTTCTTGTATGTTGTTTTCTGCTTTATTTCAGTTTATCCCTTGTTGTCGCTGCTGATTGGTTGCCTTTCATCCCCGTAGTCCAACCAATCCTGTCGTCCTGCTTCCCTGATTGGTTGCTTCACATGCCAGCATTTCAACCAATCCTGTCAGTCTGCTCTCCTGATTTGTGCAGATAGTGGTCCATTGCTCAGGCTTCAACCAATCGCCATTCTCAACTGGGTTTTAAAAGCCTAGTTTTAGAGACTGATGGGAGGTTTTTGTTTGAGACTCATTTTGTAAATGGTTGACATTGTTGATGGCAGAAAGACTGGCTAAAGAAAGCAAGCCACGTGGTTTACATCCCAACATTTAGGTGATTCTTTGTCTAGAGATACACTAGGTAAGGTGGTGCGTGCCAACCTATGTACTTCTTAAGAAGAGCAGTTTAGGACGTCCTGGACGTTGAAGATTTTCTTTTCCTTTTCTTTTGTTTTTCTTAGGTCAGTTTTAAAGGGGAACTTGTTTGTAGATTGGCTTTTGGTTTATTTTCAGCTGCACCAATAGCCAGTCTTTCTATCTGTTCTGCTTTACACTTGAAATGTTTCCTTTATGTAAATGTTTTTCTTTAATTAGTATTATTTCTTTTGCACTTTCATATTCATTGTAAGTAAATCACCTCATTCAGCATCTCGTTTGTCTCGTGTCATCGCTTTGGTTGTAACCAGTGTTGGATATTCAGCCTACCAATGTCTCTTAAATTTAAGTGTGCGACCCATACACCCCTAGTCCATCTTGGGGGTCGTAACAGGAACTATGTGAAAATGCTGTTCGTGGACTATAGTTCAGCATTCAACACCATAGTTCCCTCCACACTCACCTCGAAGTTGGAGGTCCTGGGACTCGGCCCATCCCTGCGCCACTGGATCACCAACTTCCTGACCGACAGACCAAAAGCCATACGAATGGGTAAACACACCTCATCCTCCCTCACTCTCAGCACTGGAGCCCCTCAGGGTTGTGTTCTGAGCCCCCTGCTGTACTCGCTGTACACACATGACTGTGTGGCCACTACAAACTCCACCACCATCATTAAATTTGCTGACGACACTGTCGTGGTGGGCCTGATCTCCAATAACAATGAGATGGCCTATCTTCAGGAGATCAACAACCTGGAGAGATGGTGTCAGGAGAACAATCTGCTCCTGAACGACAGCAAAACAAAGGAGTTAATAGTGGACTTCAGCACGAAGCAGGTGCGCCCTTACCATCCCATCATGATCGACGGGACCCCAGTGGAGAGAGTGGACAGTTTCCGGTACCTGGGTGTTCACATCACGCAGGACCTGTCTTGGTCCTGTCACATCACCACCCTGGTGAAGAAGGCCTGGCAACGCCTATACCATCTGAGGCGCTTAAGTGACTTCAGACTCCCATCTCAGGTGCTCAGGAACTTTTACACCTGCACCATCGAGAGTGTCCTGACGGGAAACATCACCTCCTGGTTCAGGAACAGCACCATGCAGGACAGGCGAGCCCTTCAGAGGGGTGGTGCGGTCAGCTGAGCGCACCATCCGCACTGAGCTCCCTGTGCTGCAGCACATCTACAACAAGCGGTGCTGTACCAGGGCCAGGAAGATCGTGGAAGACTGTTGCGTTCAGGAAAGTGCTTTCATTCCCTGAAGGCAAACACAGAGAGAATGAGGAGGAGCTTCTTCCATTCGGAGTCTGAACCAGAGAACACCCAGTACCTTCACCCCTCTTTCCCCAGATACCCACTTACAATTGGACTTACAATTACCTTTTAATACGGCACCATATTTTATACTTTTTCATTTTTACCTTTTATACTTTGCACACTTCTTCGTGTATATATATTTTTTATATATATAGATATATATTTTGTTTTCTTTCTTGTTTCTTCTATAGATATATATTTTGTTTTCTATTCTGACACTGGACGCTTGTAAAAAAACATTTCACTGCATGTCGTACCATGTGTGTATGTGACAAATAAAATTTGAATATAAATGACTGGGAATTGCATAGAAGACAACAAAATGAAAGCACCTCTGTTGGTTTGTCTGATTCTGTGTCGTGTCGGGACAAATGTACTCGAAGAGCATTAAATGTTTTAAATGAACAAAGGCAATCAGCATAAAGACAAGGGATCGAAGACTGAGAGCCAAAATTTCTGTGCTTTAGTCGTAAGTATTTTAAAAGTTGAAGTCTATTGTTTTACTCAAAACTGTATTTTTTGCATGACCACCTCATGCTGTGGCACGTGCAATAAACAATTGATGTGCATACTGCAAGATTAATCAGTGTTGTATGTTGGGAAGTTAAGAAGTATTGCCAAATTACCTTGAATGCTGTGTGCAATCTGTGGAACATATGTTAAAATAGATTTTTTTACAAATTTGAATAAATATACTGATCTAATTGAAATTTGATCAATTAATTTATTTTGGAACAACTACATTGTTTGCAAGTATAGATCATGGTAGAGTAAGGCTGTCTGAACTTACTACTAAAAGATTTGTATATGAAAGACATTATCGTCAAATGGTAGTGTGGTTAAGGACAATATAAAGGCAGCTTTGCAGTATAGACAGTCATTGGTCTGTAATCCTGAGAAGTCACTGGATGTCTTAGACATGTTCTCTAGACAGGAACATGCCTAGACCTAGACACACCTGGCATACACCTCATATAATCTTAGTCTGTATAGAAACTTTTGTCCTCTTCATTGCAATGTTTTAAAAGCTGCATTATTATTATTATATTTTTGTTTTTACTGTTGTTTATGTTTGTCTAAGTCTCCTTTTTTGAAAAGTTGAAAAGGATTTTTCATTTCTGTATAGGAAAACAAAAATTCTTGTCTGCCTATTTCAGACCTATTGTGATTTCAAAGCATGAGCCTCTAATTACAACACTGAATAAGTCAACTAAGAAACTATAAAACTACTGATGGTGGCATAAAATATAACACATAATGAGAATAATACAGGCGCGCAAGCATCAAAGCACATGTGTTGTGATATTGTAGTGTCTTCTCCGAAACAACGTTAGGTATTATTTAGGTATATAAATATATTAGTAAATGTTATGTTTCCTTTGACTATCAAATGGAGAAATTATAATTCAGTCTGTATTATTCTGTGTCTGAGATTGTGGATCGGTGGCCTGCCTGATCTCAAGTGTATAGTATATACCTTTGAAATTGGTCAAATAAAAACTGTGATATAAGTAATAAAAATACCAAGGATCCAACTAAATCTAAAATAATAATAATAATAATAATAATTATTCTTTTTCTGAAAGTTTACACTTCTGATCCAAGATCTCAAGGTCTTAATAATAGGTTAAGGTGCAGTCTTTAACACCTGTGCTACAAGTTTTCTTCACAAAGCTCCAGTCTGAACCTGTATCTTCTGTCTTTTCTCCAACATTCTCTTCTGCCAGTTCAGCCTCTATTACTTACTTTCCCCTCCCTTATTAATGAAATTGTAATAAGTAATGAAATGGATTTTGTTGTGATTTTAAGTATTTAGATCTTGATCAGCCAATGTCTGTTTTCTATCCATGGCTGCCCTTTCTTCCTTCATGCTTTGAGGTGGAGGTGAATTGAAGAGGCAAAGATGTTTCCTGTTTCTCTTTATATCTCCCTGCTCCTTGCAAGTTATGTAGTATCGTGGAGCTGCATGTGCACAAATGACTCTAGCAGTCCAACTCTTTTCGTTGTCCATTTTGACTGTAACAGGGTTTCCAGATTTGAGTTCAGGCAATGGACGACATCCAAATCACCTGTCACAATTTAACTTGTAGGTGCATTTCACCATATCATCTCTCACTCTCACCTTTGAAAATCAGGCCACTTGGGTGCCAGTTTCTTTTTCAGGACATGTACCAGTGTTCTCAACTGAGGTCCTAGCATGGCTGTGCAGGACTGAATTCTATTGCCTGGATAGAAGTTATGATGTGTTGAAACCCATAAGCTTTAGCAAAATCCATGAATTGTTGCATCAAGAATTGTGGACCATTGTCAGTGATGAGGGTATCGGAACAACCCCACCTGGCAAACATGTTACTCATTCTTAGTGTCATGGTCTTTCTCATCATGTCTGGAAGGTCAGTAATGTCAATGAATCTCGAAAAATAATCCACTACCACAAGGTAATTCCTTTTCTTAACTTCGCATGTCGGCTGCAATTTTCATCCAAGGTGCTTTTGGTAATGAAGTAGTCACCAGGGGTTCTTGACACTGCGTTGCCTTTGACAGAACTTGCAGTGCTCCATAAATACCTGAATCTCCTTGCTAATCCCAGGACACCAGACACTTTGTTTTGCACACTCTTTAATGACCATGGCTTTTGATTTGATTTGAGTTCCGCTCTCAAGGCTTTTGGGATGACAATTCTGTCACTGTAAATCAGAAGATTATGATTCACAGATAACATATCCTTTATGGCAAAGTATGGTTTAACATGTTTAACTTGAGAGGGAAACTTTGGCCATCCCTGTCTAACATAGCTCATGACCAACTGCAGCTCATGATCTACCTCCGTGCTTTTGACAACCTCTTCCAGACGAGAGCCTGACATTGACCATGCAGCCCTAGTGGAGTCTTTCAGGCCCACGATATCATCAGTAAGTTTTGGAGAATCCAGCTGTGGTGTTGAAGATGGATGTCTAGAAAGATCAGCGACAACCATGATTTACTCAGCTTTACCATTAAATTTCATCAGCCGAATCAACAGTCTTTTGCTACTCCAAGTTCAACCCGTATCACCTTTCAGGATATCATTAAGTGGGCAGGTTGTCTCAGCCAAACCAGGTAGACACCATCCTAAAAAGTGAACCATTTCCAAAATCTGTGGGAGGCTGAATGTCCACTATGCCCCATATCTTTGCATCGTCTGCTCTGACTCCCTGAGCATCAGTCACATGGCTTTTATCTAAACTTTATCTGTGTTTGGCCCTTTAAGTGTTGATTAATCTCTCTCTGGAATTTTCCAGGGCAGAGGAGATTTGAAAAAGAAGTCTATAAAAAAAGTACCTCCCGAACTGAGTTCTAAAGGTGGTGAGTTTAGCGCTCTCTCTCTAGTGGAATTTGTCAAAATCCATTTGCTGTGTCCAAAAGCAAGAACATTGTTGCAACTGATAACTGGAGAAGTATGTCAAGATGTCAAGTGTTGGCAATATGTTTTATTAAATGCTTGATTTAAACGGTTTAATCCTACACATACTGGCCATTTTTTCTGGGCACAGGAACCATTGGCGCTCACAGTTGGCTCTGTAATTTCTTCAATCATGCCGCACCTCACCATCCTGTCCAGTTCAGCTTTCACCTAAGAGAGTAGCGGGACTGACACTCTCCTGGGCGTTGCAACTGCAAATGGGACAGCATCTGATTTTAGTTTCATTTTCACATGTGTGGTTTTCAACACATTCGCCCGGGTGACCTTACTACATTGTTGATCTGTCAAACCCAAGAGCCACAGAAACTTTGTGGCTCAGCAAGTTAGTGACAGACCGACCTACTATGAAAGGTCAAAAGATGTATTCATTTCCATTATGATGTGTGTTTGGGTCGAATAGTCCCCTACTTCTCAATTTTCTCTGCATTTACGGAAGTCTGGTTTTGTGTTGAGAGATTTATAAGTTAGTTCAGATATGACACTAATATCTGCTCCAGTATCAGTTTGAAACTCTACATTAGTATCCTGAATCTTTAAAGTTACAGACCATGGGCCCTATATTACACCCGGTGCAATATGGCGTAAGGTGCAGTGCAGGTGTGTTTGCTAGTTTCAGTCCGGCAATTTTTATTTTTACGTCCAGGACCATGTCATTTAACTAGAAAATACATTTGCACCTATTTGTGCACTCGTGGGCATGAACTATTTTCAGGAACTGCTGTGTTTCTAAAGTGATTTTGATTATGTGCCTCCGGGCGCCTCCACATTTTTTTAAGGATGGACAGTCATTGCGTGTATCAGAATTATTTGCAGTTCAGCCTATAATGCTTATAATGACAAATGAAATTGGCTAATTAATTGAACAAGTGTGCCAAAACACAAACACACACACACACACACACACACACGCATATATATAAACTGTCTCATCAGAAGGAGTATATGCATATTATATAGCCATTAAGTTTGTAACAGGCTTGGTATGTTTTCAAAGTCAGTGCTATACAATATCATTTCAGTATAAAATACATCCAGTAAGCAAGTAGACAAGCATGCCAATCACAAATCAGAATCACTAACAATAATCCTGGGGTTTACATGACTTTCATCACTGGAACTGATACTGAGTTACTCCTCCAGCATCTCCAAGATACTGGAAATGTAATGGCTTCTTACCTGTCACATCCAATAGCAAGGTACACACAAGGTGAAGACAGAAATAAGAAAAAGAAGCGAGAATCCAGAAAAAGATTCTTGAAAGAATTGTTTGGTCAATTGTTATAGTATGTAAATGAATATCAGACAATCTCATGAAAAGATACGGTTAATGTCTTCTAGAATTTCAGTCAAATGACGTTTGTTTTATATTATTCAATAAACTCTTAAAATGATAAACATACTATTTGTTAGTTAATGGTAGACCTCTAACATACAACGAGCAACTAATACACATGTAACATAGTATACAAACTATGTTTTTATCACTAATTAGATTCAACTTAACAATTAAACTAAAGTAGGTTAAGTTACACTATCATTCACTCAGATGACTAAAATCAAACTTACAATGCAACAATTATTCATTAATCCGAAAACAAATTTTCGAACTTAATGCTACTTACTGTGTGACGTGTTGACACGTTGGGGAAGTACCGTAAACACCCATTGTGCCACATTGACCAGTGCCTGCCTTGGTGTTTAACTCAGGATGAGAGAACTTGTAATCCCGGCATGGAGCGAGGCCCAGATAATAAAATATAATAAATGTATGAGGGGAAGCCCAGCCTGCAGCATCACAGAGCAGCTGCAGGGAGACCCCTGAGAACAGGCCTTCAGAGTGGACCAATGAAATGTGAATGTTCATTTATAGGATCAGGATTGCTGCACGTTCTTAGCGGTTTGCTGGCATGATATCATTTGCTGAAAATTACATTGTGTTTCATGCAAAACCAACTAGACTAAATACAATTTTAAAAATGCCTGTATATTTTCATGTTATTTAAGCAAAGCTCATTTTTAAGGTCCACTGAAATGTTAAAGATTATTGTTTTAAATATTATTGTTATTATCAGTGTCCCTAAATAGTGGTAAATAAAAGAAAAAGCTTATAAAATGCATAGAACATTTTCTATAATAATAAGAATGAGAAATATAAAAGAGACTACAACAAAATCTTCTGAACATTTTGAACATTCTGAATGTTTAGGCTACCTTTGTTTCTGTATGCTTTGTGTCAATGATAGTTAACGTTTTCTCTGTTGTTTGCAATGTTATGGCAATATTTTAAATATATGAAAATTTTATTAAAATCTTTTACATGTTAACAATATTCTTTGTTGTGTTCTTTGCTTGCTCTCTCTAGAGTTGATTGTCGCCCACAATATTTTCTTTGTTAGTATTTTTAACGGCAAATTACTAACGATTATGTTTTGCAACACATGCTCACTGTATGTGCATGACATTGCATCATAACCATGCGCACAGTCTACATCAAACACAAGCAAATGCTGAATTACTGGAACCAGCACAGCAAGCCAATTTACCAGCGCTGCAAGGCTTTACCTGTACCCTAGTCACTGTAAACATTCCAGGCTTTTCATGTCCTTGTGAGTATAAACATGAATATTTCCGCCTGTCCTTGATTATTGGATTTGTGTGCTCGGTTTGTTTATGGATTACACCGATCTGGTTTGGATGTGAGATGAACAGCAACCTCATTGTTTTAATGCCCCGCAGTGCGCCTGTTATTAAAGAAGCGAAAAACAGTAGAGCTGTAGCGGGCCAGCTGGAGGTGGTTTTGTGGCGGTATCTTAGATGTTGGAAGTGTATGGGTAAGGTGTAAGTTTTCATTCGCTGCCTTGAGAGGTGGAAAATTCCAGAACAGCATCAAAAGAAGCAGTACTGGGATGACCTCAGGTCCCCCAGAAAAACACCCTCACACATTCACTCATTTATCATCACGAAGTTGATTCATTTAAACCTTGAGTGACTAATTGACTGCTTGATTCTTGTCCTGTCGCGAGAACCGTTCCCGTCATGCTGAGCACACAGTCTTACAATACTATAAAAAGACTTGCAGTTGAGATTACTGTATCTGTCCATCCATCTAGATTTAATATATATTTATTAACATAACTAGCTAGATTTAAATGGATTGTGCAAAAGCAGGGGATGTTTTGGATATTCGTGCAACAAAATATTTTGAGGGCCATAAAAATTTTTAAATACCGTTGGAGTAACTGTGGCTATGTAGCACATGTGTGAATCATGAGATCCTTGTCTTTTATCGAACATCTTGTCATCTTGTTAAAGTGGAAGATGGGACGAGAGAAGTTTATTTACGAAAAGGCATACACAAAGAAGCCACAATGAGCAAACAGGAAAAACTCCAAAGGGCAAAAACACAAAAGAGACTGACAACTGAGTGGGAGAAAAAATGGGGCGTTAGATACCAAATGCACACAAAACAGAGCACCGGAAAGCTAAGTAGGAAAGGAAATGAGAAGAGAATTAAAAGAAGACAGGTGAGGCAAATGAACTAATAACAAGATAACAAGGGTAGGGGTTAAGACGAGAGGACATGATAAACATCACCAACAAAGCCATGTTCACACAGTACACAAGAGAGAAGAGCACGTGGCAAAAAAACACCATCCACCATGTGCTCGAACAGAAAACAGGGCAACGCATGTTACGATTTCAACATCAAAACACAGAGCCAAGACTACACAGAAGTTTCGGATCCAGACATCATGCCTGGAACAGACAAATCTGAAGGCGTGCAATCAGATAAAAGAAGATTAACAGGGGCGTCGGGATCCCTTCACCACAGATCCTGGCAGAACAGAACAGGGGTGACAGATTTAGCGCCTCTGCAGCCTGTAACTATCAGATATTTGTTTTCACTCTTATTGAAAATGTAAGCCTTTTTCAGAGCGTGGCAGAATATGTTCTGAAAACATGTAAACATGAAGAATGAAGTTTTGTCAAGGAAGACAGACAAAGCAATTTAAATAGAAATGAAGTTTATTAATCAAGGTGACACAAATTATCCAAAAGAGATGAAAAACAAATAAGCCTGTACAACAATACTTGCATGCAGGCCAGACCTGGGCCAATAGGACAAGTTGCAGTAACGGTCTAGGAGCTATTTTTTTTTACCTTTTAATGTCGTTACAGAATAGTAGACATTTTACTAGTTAATTTTTCCCAAGCTATGATATTGTTCGCATTTATCTCTCTCTTAGTGTTTAACCCAAAATAATGTGGGTCAGATGCACATGAACGTTGTCTGTCTTACTGTTATTGAGGACATATGGAGTACTAAAATGAATGAACTTTCATATTTGTTCAGAGGGGGTGAATTCATTTACGCTAAGTTAGTTTCATTGAGTCGTTTTAATGGTGCCATTTTGTGTTTCCAGGGTTCGTGTGAATTGTGTAATGGAGTGGGTTTGTCTGCAGGATTAGGGAAATCTTGATCATTCCCAGAAGCTTTTCTGGCCGTCCAGCTCTCCGTAATGCAGTCAATGTGGAGACAGTCAGGATATGTGCATGTGGTTAAAGTTTTTATCAGGCTTGAGTATAAAAACCCCAATTGTAAGATGACATTCAGATGACATTCAGGATTAGTGTCCATGTTCTGCTCTTCTCACCTTACATCTAAAAACTGCCAACTGCAGATTTAACCCACTTCTCTCACTCATACACTATTACTTTTGCTGTGTAAATATCAAGACATTTTGGTATCTCTGACTTTCTCTAGCTCTTCAAGCATCAGTGTGATGCCCCTGTTGGTGAAATAAACACTGTACATATAGATTTATTAATGCATCTCAATTCATCAGTGTTGTTTAGAAATCTTCCAGAAAATGTAATATAGGCTCACTTATAGATACTTATTTCATAACTACACCCGCAATACATAGCTTCTGTTTTTCTACTTTAGTTTGTTATGTGTGCTCTAGAATCAGAGAGAACTAATACTTAACTTTGCATGTCTAATAAAAGGAAGCTATGAAAAGAAATGAAAGCCCCTTTAATCCCCTTGTGCACACACACACACACACACACACACACACACATACAGAGGTGTTCACTTCCTCCTCTACTGACTAAAAGCACAGGTCACAACATGACAGTTTTATGTGCAGGGGCATTTCTAACAGAAGTCAAGGGAGGCAGTGCCTTCTCAAAGACATTCAGCAGTAAAAAACAAACAACAGTGCAAAAATAAAACAAAGGGATCATAATGAAATTTTTCATCAATTAGCATGCCAAGCATTAACTTCATCAACACAGTCACCAGTGGATAAAGTTTCAGAGAAAGACAACCTGCTGCTCCTCTATGCTCACGTTGTTTTAGATGAAAATGTGAAGGCTGAAAAGGAAAGTTGGGGGCAAGACATTACCATTAGACATAGCACTTTTTTCTGGTGTCACTGGACACAAGTTAAACATCAATTGGAAAAAGCACTACTTTACAGTGAGGAGATCATGAGAGAATGTTAAGTTGGTGAACACACACATATTTTGAAGTACGTGTCACTAATAGATAAATACCACAATGTGAATGTTTAGTATAGCTGTATTAAAAAGGAAAAGATAACTTTTTGGCCTCAAGTTGTATTTATTTATTTAATAAAGATTGCTTTTAGACTGTTGTTACAACACTTTTACTTTTTACCTTCATGTCAGTGTGAACTTGCAAAACAGTATGTCACACCACCACAAAAAAAGGCAATAAATACTTTATTTCACACAGAGGCCTACAAGAGACTGGTTGATTTCAGCCATAAAATATATCTTATAGCGTACATACAAGAAGTAAATGGGTTGTCAGAAGAATGCAGACAGCTGAAAAAAAAAATAATCCATGTAACCATACAACTTGAGTCCATTTATTAAACAACTTACTTTATTTTTGGGAACCCTTTCACTGCAGTGGTTCCACACAAGCAAGTAATGCAATGCAACTTTTCTCTGAATCTGTTCCAATGAAGAAATAAACTTGTCTACAGCTTATGGCCTGAGGGTGAGCATGTTTTCATGTTTGGGCAAACTACCCAATTAAATGCATAGGCTCATGAAAAGCAATGACAATTATACTTCAAAGCACAGTAAATTAAACTGGGGTTCTGTGCAAGGCACTTCACAATCTACAATCAATGTGTGTCAAAGAAGCACAGTCCCATTAAAGCATTTAGTGAAAGCCTGCTATCCACCAGCAGAGAATGTTCCACCAGTGTGCTCAGCATTCTTCAGTCCAGCATGGACATTACTAGATGGCCAGGATGATGGCAGCTCTGGAGACAGCCATCTTCTTCCCCTGCTGATCTAGAGGCCTCTGTGTGTTCAGGTGCACCTCCCTCAGAAGCTTCATAAACTTAGCTAGCACTTAAGGAGGCTTTCAGGTTTTATGGCTAGTCAATCCCTATTAAGCATGGGTTCAGTATCTCTGTTCCATCCTCCACCTGGGATTGCCCGTTATCTAACTGAAAATAGACAAAAGATAATTGTACGTTTATTGTAATACACAATAGCCCAAGTCAGGTGCATAGAATTAGATACATGAGACTTAGCTCCTCTTGTGAGTGGAACTGCTTTTTGGAGTGTACTGTCTGCTTAATGATTTCTTAAACTTTTTTGATGGGTACACAACATACTATATACTGACTATCACAAGCTTTTCAAGTATGTCATCTTATTCTGCTAACCCTAAACCTACCCTAGGTCTTCTCTGAGACATGTAGTTGCAAATTAATGGGAATTAGTTGACATGTAGTTACAATGTACTTTAGACATTCAACTAACTATAAGTAACAAAGACTTACCCCACTCACTTACATTAAATTTAATGAAAATAATACCTAATCAAAATATTCTATAGCCTAGACAAGTGCCTAAAGGAAATATGTGTAGAATGGAAGAGCTAGAGTCTGAGTAAGCAGGTTGGCATCCCGGCCAAACAAGATCGGAGACATTGTTAGCTGCAATGGATGACTGAATGGTATTGACTACCCACTATGGAAATAGGATGGATTCAGGTTTCTCAGAAGGTTTTTAAAGGACATGAAGATGAGGGGATCATCTTTCAAAACGGAAGTTACATGAATGGAGGCGAGGAGTCAAGGAGTAGGAGTAGTCCCCTGCTGTTGTGACAAAATGTCACCGACTCCTGCGGTGGAAGCATCCAGTTCCTTGATGAAGGATTTATCAGGATCAGGGTGGATTAGAGAGGTACTGAGGTGAAGGCTTGTTGTAACTTCTTCATTGCCTTAGTAGCCTCTAGAGTGCAGGGTCCTGGCACTACCTTTTAAGAGACTAAGAAGTGAGAAGTGCCGTGACTGCACTGTATTATTGATAAATCAGGTGATAGAAATTGGAGAAACCAAGAAATCTCTGGATCTCTTTCATAGTTGTTGTTGTGGGCCAGGACCTGATAGCTTCCAATTTCCTATAGTCCATCTTGACACCGTGGGGGTGATGTCATATTCTAGAAACTCTGAATAGAGGATGATGAAAAGTGCATTTCTCAGCTATAAGATGCAGTTGGTGTTTGTGGAGCTGCTGGTGTTTCTCAATGCTGGCAATGTTCGCTAGAATGTCATCAATATACTGCAGGACCTATGGAGGAACTCTCAGGACACATGGTGGAACATGCAAGAACATGCAGGGGCATTAACAGATTCATGAGGTATAAACAAATATTTTAAGTGACCACTAGTTTACAATTATGCCCATCATATATCCGGATGACGATATAAGGATCCTTGAGGTTCTTGGTGAAGATCTGAGCATTGCAATCATTCCTCAAAAGAGTGGAGAATAGTAAGATGAGCAATATTAGTAAGTGGATGCAAAGTAACGGAAGTGTAGGTGAGAGTCAAAGAAGATACTGATGTGGAAATCTGTGCTTGTGCTGAGGATTTTGTGGATGGAAACCACTAGCTCTTGGAAGGGATCCATATCTCTTTGGTTCATGCTGTTCTGGTCTTCTGTCATGGAACACCAGACTGCTAAATGCCAGTTTTGAAGCAATGGATAATGGCGAGTAAGTTCAGACAAATAGACAGTCTGGCTGGATGATGAGTTGATCCATGACAGTTGTGACTGATTAGAATTTCGGTGATTGAGTGGTTAAGTGGTGGATGAGCCTGGTGTGGCTGTGACACCATGATTGTGTGTGGAGTACTGTGTTCTGTGTAAGCCCTGAGAACATCATCCCCATAGTGCCAGGATTCAGCGCTGAAACTCTGTTTGTCTTGAGTTTGTTCTCTGTGTCTATGCTGTCTTGAGTCAGCACATGGCTTTGTTTTACTCAGGCATGTGCTCTTCTAGCCCCTTCTCTTTATCCCTGTTTCCTCTTTAACACACCCTGGTTAGTCCTTGTTGAGTCCATGCTAGTTTAATTACTCTCACCTGTTCCTCATGTGCTTCCGTCCCTTTTTAAAGTGTACTTGCCCATTCGTGTTCATTCTCTTCAATCCTTGTTTTTGTCTCTGTCTGTGGACGTGGCTGAGTGTGTGTTCTGGTGTCCCTGCCTGCTTGTTCTTGTGCCATTTCTTGTTTAATTTTGTAGTTCCATGTTCTTGTCTTGCTCCTTGTCTGGAGTTTTGTCTGTTTTTCACCTTTCATTTAGTGTTTATTCAGTTCTTCTAGTCCTGATCTTTTGCGTTGTGTGTGTGTAAAAGAGAGAGAGAGAAAGATGTATTAAGTTGGTTGGGTTAAATTGGGGTTAAATTGGTCGTTATTTCTTATTGTGTTATTTAGGCTTTGTTAGTTCTTTTGTTTAATTTATCCCACTGCCCACTTTGTAGTAATTTGTGTTCTTGTGGAACCTGTCTTGCCTTTTTGTGTTTCCTGCCCTGACCTGTTCCTGTGAGTCCTGCCACTGGTTTTACCTGCCTAGCACATGGTCTGCTTCAGCAGTTAACAAGTATCAGAGTTATGGTGTCTTGTTTGGTCCTTTCTATCTGCCTGGTCTTGCCACTCCTTCTGACACTGTTGTAATCTGCCACTTACTGTCTGAGACTGTTACAGTGGTCTTCTCTAGCTGTCTATGTTTACTGTGTCCCTGCCCTCTTGTATCAGTTTATTTTGTCAAGCACTCATCACTCAGTCAGCGATTGGGTCCTCTTTCCAGATCCCTGACACATAGATTGATATTAAACAGACAGCCCAGATACGTGGGTTATTTCCAGTAGTTCATTTGAAGCTAAGCAGAGGAAAAACAGAAGTCATAAAACTCTGCATCACTTACCATTCAGTGTAGATTGTGTTTTGTCATGCCCATATGCCATCCTCGTCATCCTGAAATAAACATAACATGTTACTATAAACAGGTCCTCGCCAGAAACAGTATTGCCAGAAACAGCAGCAAAAAGCACAGAATTCTCCAATATTCTCTAAAATTAATTTATTAAGAGTTGTTTTTACTGGAATTGTTGGAGTAAACATGTCTGATAGAAGGGATTGCCCACATAATTTTTATCATACAGTTTTCCAAATTTAACATAAACTGTCTTGGTACCACAAACATTTTTGAGCTAGTCGTTGTTTCTCTAAAACTATTAGAAGTTTTGTAATGGGGTCACTATAAATTGAGAAAAAATATATTATTTAAAAGTGTGTGTGTGTGTGTGTGTGTACATAAGTACAACACAGACAAATCTCATGTAAATTTGGGTGAGTGTGCATTTTAAGTCAGTGACCTGTTCTGGTGGGGGGGAGATCAGTTCACGCTGCTGTTCTTGATGTGAATAATGAGAATACTGTGGATGAATGTGTCCATCTTCATAATGTTCTGCCATGTGCTTCGTCCTGCTGTGTCCCTGATGGGCAGTATACAAATATCCTATTAAAACCTTTGTCTCTATAAACATTGGTAAAAGTGGGAATTTTTATCGCACAAGCACATGTGGGTGTTTTGACAAACTACCCCGAGAGGAATTCTTGACTCCAGAGGCAGAATTTTATTAATACAGAGAATGAGATTAGAGGTATGCAAAGACATTCTGCTGACTATAAGTAACTTTGGAAGTAGATGTCAACTTATTCAAACCATAACCGAGGGAAACACAAGGTGGGGAAAATTAATCAGGAAACAAGATTGGTGGGGTCAAGACAACTGTTATGAAAGCACATGACACACAGAATATTATTAATTTGTCCTATTGTCAGTAGGATATACCATAAAAACCTTCAAACTTGTTTTTATTAAGCTTTTCTTAGAAACACAACTCGACCACAAAACAAATTTGTTAATTACAGACTCAAATCTCCCTTTTCTTTAAAATATACTAGAAAATGTGGTATCATCACAATTATGTTCCTTACTAGAAAAGTGTTGTATGTGAGGTTTTCCAGTCAGGAATTAGATAAATAGTACTGAGACTGCTGCCATCAGAGTTACAAATGACCTGCTCTTATCATCCCATCTTGGTTGTATCTCTCTATTAGTGCATGGTTCAAATCTTATTTTGCTGAATGAAGAGACCAATTTCAAATGCAGTATGGAGTACCTCAAGGCTCAGTACTAGGACCATTACTTTTACACCATTTATTTTACACCATTTACACAGATTTCTTATAAGTCACAGTGTTGTGGTTTTCACTCGCTCCAAGAGCGCTCCACCACAGTTCCTTTACAGGTAAAATTCATGCCAACAACTCATTATATAACTGCATACTTAGCAAGAATTCACAGGTTAAACATATAACTCACTTGATAGAAAACAATCAATCCAAAATAATGTGAAGGCCATGATGATGTAGTATGTATGTATGTATGTAGTTATACCAAAATCATTTTTCTTGATTCATATGTGTCAGTATGTGTTGTATTTGTTTAAATCAGATACTTTGTTTAAATGCATTATTGAGATTATTCAGCATGATGTTCAAAGCAAAAATGCAGTAGATGGCTTCCATCAGCACTACTTAAGCTTGCACACTTCCTGAACATTTTCAATGCTGTATGTGTATGTGTGTAAATGTGTGTTTTTCTCAGATTCTGGTTGTTGTTTAATATTGACAAAGACTCCTCTTTAACGCTGTGTCCTATGACGTGACTGCAAAAATGTTTAAAACACACATACATACATACACGCACACGCATACACACACACACATAAATAACATGAGAAAAAGGTAACTTTATTCTTGGAGTTACAAACAGCATTAGAGAGGTTTATCTTCAGTGTTAGGTGTTTTTTTTTTTTTTTTGTCACATCGTAGGACAAATCATTAATATGTCAACTACCCATATGATAATGACAAAATTTATACAATAATGATATAGGTACACTACAGCTCTCATCTGTGTCTTTTTCTCACTAAAGGATTATTTACTCATGGGGAGTGTTAAACAGATAATGGCTACTTCCCTGAAATTCCTTCCCTCTTTTCCAGTTGTTTACAAGTCACTTGTCTGGCCTAAAGACAACATTCCCCAAAAGCTTGTTCAGTCTTGGTTTCTAATAGCCTAGTACATGATGTTAGTTACTGTTAGTGTTTATTACAGGCACTGTTTTTTATTAAAGCTTTATTAAACTTGTGATTAATACAATGAGTCAATGTGATGTAACTTTCTGAATTCCAGATAGAAAGTGCTCTCAAGCACTGTGTCCTAACCATGCACAGTTTCTAGCCCAACCAACCATAACAGTGCCAATCAAGTGACCTGTGTGTCCTGCACAAATTGCAAAGTGATTCAAACAAAACTATTAAGAACTAAACATCAAACATGCACTATGTCGTCTGTTACACGCACTGATTGCATTTTACTTCAAAAGCACAAAACCACATGGAGAAAAAACATTAACTGACCTGCTGTTTTTGGTAATTCATAAACCTTTCCTTCTCTCTCCTCAAGGTCATCACATCCTCAGGGGTCGACATGTTTCTCATGGGAGAAAGTTCTAGTAAATTGATGCAGCCATCTTTTTCACTGACGGCAGCCAGCAAAGCCTGTTGTCTGGTGGGAAGGTAAGAGGAGGGGGTTTGTTACGACCTACGGTAAGTCATTAGTTAGTCATTACTTAAACAGAAGCAGACACAAACACAAAATACAGTAAACACACATACACACACATAATGAAGGGCACAGCAGGAAGACATACTTAGCTATCGAGAGAGCTTCGGTGATAACTCACAGTCTGCTGCTCTTTTCCCTTGATCAGAAGAATTTAGGCCATATGAGGCACAATTTTGCCCAAAAGGTCAGACAGGGAATCTTAACAAACTGCTGCCTAACCATTAGGCTAAAAACAAACAAAAAAACCCTCTTACACAAATCATTTTTGATGCATCCACAAGCATTGTAAAAACCATGATTGAAGTAAATTAAAGTAAACAATGCTGGAGTAAAGCTTATGCTCTAGGTGTAATACAGGGATGTTCAAATTTCTTCCTGCAGGACCACTGTAATCGTAATTGAGTACAGATCTTCAGAATCATTAGAAATTTACAAGAAAGTGTGCTGAATTTAATGGAACTAAACTATGCAGGATGTTGGTCCTTCAAGAGCAGGATTGAATAACCCCAGGGGCCTCATCTATAAAATTTGATTTTATGATTATCTTTTAAATATACATACGATTCATATAAAATACCACTAATCATCATGATTTAGAACAGTGAGCTGCAAGAACAGCTTATATTTTCAAAAAACCTCAGACAATAAAAGTGTGTACATCTGCTCAGACTCCAGCGTGATCCTAAGCACTTTTCCATGTCAAAGACATAAAGCTATTATAAGTATGAGCACTGGCGTGGATTTAAATATACGCAAACTCTAAGTTAAAATCTGTGAGTATGCACATTTTATAAATGAAGCCCCTGTTGTAGTACATCCCTCCACATCATCTAAGATGTTGGTCATTATTAGTTTATCTTATATTTGTTCATATTGTATAATTTTGTTATATATTCTTATTATAGATAGATTTCATAATAAAAATGTAAGTTAGTTAAGACCCTTTATAACAGCAGAATAAGAGTAATTCCATGCTGTTGATCAGTAGCTGTCTGAAAAAGTTTCTTGCATCCACAAATTACCTCAATCACATTTAATCCTTCAGGCCTCTTCATTTTTGGGATGTGACTGAAACCATGAAATGCATCAGTTTTTAATGGTACTATGGACTTTGTGATAATATGCAATAAATGTTTAGAAAATAGATAGTTTTACTTCCAAATGATTTTTAACTTACACATGCTATTACATTTCCAAAATCTTTTGACCGCACAATCATTTAATTCTGCCAAAGAACCAATATGTCACGGCTCGTGGTTACAGTAAGGAGGTTAAGATGAGAGAATAAACTTAATTGGGTTTTAATTAACGTCAACTCACACAGACCATAGAAAGTAAAATTAACGCAAGACCCTGCTATAGATATTATAGTCTCACACTAGAAGCGCGCGTCATGGAAACTCCCTCATCACCACAAACAAAGAGCTTTTAACTCAAGTTCATCCCTACTGTTCGCTTCATGCTGAGAATAAGATAGACGCACTGTAACAAATATTTACCTCAAGAAGATGTGCTCAGAGGAATAAGCTTCGGATTACCTCAGAAAAGTAGAATGCATCCAGACTTGATCCAACGACCATGAATATGAGTAAGTCTTTTTTATTATTATTAATCTATTTGTGTTAGTTTCACATAATGTTTACAGATTTTAATAGACTTTTTTCCAATTCCTGACAAAATTCATAATCAATTAAATATTGAAATAAATATATTGTTTTCTGTCAGTGAGTAAACAAGATGATTACATGATGATATGCCATTACCCCAGAGTTCTCACCCTAGATACTTGTCCACAAATCCTTCCTTCATCTCCTTCATGTCTGCTAGTTCTATTCAGTTCTCCATCATTTCCTGGGTCTCCCTCGTCTCTGCTGGTCCCAGCCAGCACACTCAAAAGCACCCTCCTGCACCTGCTCCTTCTGAGCAGTCTCCAGTGCTCGCTAATCCTGAGTGCCCTCCAGACACCATCCAGGCAATTAAGGCTGGACAAAGATATAATTTGTGGCGATCTTCCAACATGTGATTTTTCCCTGATCAAGCTGATCAATCTTGTCTTAGGGGATGGTTTTGCAGGACTCTGGGCTTTTGAGCTCCCTGAATTTGGCCTGCCAGCTGGACTTCTGGCTTCGCACTCACTTGTGCAGGTAAATCAAGGTACTGTTTCTGTGCCAGTGGTTAATGTAGGCACCACCAACATTGTATTGTAATGGGCTCAGTTAGGCACCATAATGAGTGTCTATGTAGTTAGTTTACCATCAAGGGCTACTGAAGTTAAAAGGGTTGCAGCTACTGTTAATGCCAAGGTATCTCAGATAGATCCAACAGCTGAAAAACTACTGAAATCTATGGATTTTTCTATACTGTTACCTGAGAATCAAGAGCAGGCCGAAACTTTGCTTTGTCGATATCAATTGGTGTACCCAGCGCATGAAGTGGATTTGGGTTATACAGAGTGGTTAGACATACCATTGTTTTGTGGTGTCCCTGTTTGGCAGCATTACCATCGTATACTCCTATTAGAATATGAGGTAGTGAAAGCACATATCAATACCTTGCTGAAGACTAAGGTTGTAGCCATTAAGCAATAGTCCTTATTAAGAAAACTTTATTTATCTTCTGTAGCACAACACCTAGAGTCTCTTTTGAGCAAGTTACAGCGTGAAGTGCAATTTGTTCAGAGGTGGTAATTTCGTTTGAGAGCGTTTCCACAGAGCCAAAGAAATTGTTGAAGTTGCCCAGTGGCCCCAGCCTTCTAGTCTGTCAGAGCTCCATCCTAGGCTTTAAGTTATTACTCCTGTTTTGTGAAGGGGTTTGCCAAGTTTGAAGCCCCTCTGCATCAGCTGGTTGCAGAATTTGGAAGTGAGTGGAGAAGGATTTTGCTAGTAGTTGAACTGACCCAGTGTAAGAGAAGCTTTGGAGACCTGAAAGGTCAGTTTACCACATCCCCAGTACTTGCTTATGCAGATTTTACCCTTCATTTTATTCTTGAGGTGGACACTAGCCTATGTGGATTATGAGCTGTCCTCACACAGAATCATGGGGGGTGAGATAAGACCCATCACATTTGCAAGCCGTGAATTTTTGGCTTTGAAGTGAACAATGGGCGAGAAATTTGGGGAATATCTGCTCAGTCAAAAGTGTGTGGTATTCACTCACAATAATCCCCTTAGCTGTCTTACATCAGCTAAATTGGGAGACACTGAGCACAGTTGGCTTGCTTTGACTTTGAAATTAAATATCAGCCAGGTAGACGCAATACTGTATGGATTGAACAGTGCCAGAGCGCCCAGGACACCTTAGCTTTCTGTAGATTTTCTGCTGGGCAGAGTATCCTTACCTGTAGCAGGTGAGGAATATGAGTGGATTGTAATGCACCAGACAAGGTTGCAGGTGGCTTTAGATGGCGCTAGGGGCCATGTGAGAATTGCTGCCAATTGTCGAAAGGGGAGTTTTTATTAGAGAGTGCAACATTCGCCACTCAAGTTTGGGCAGTTGGTTTCTCTTTATGAATGCAGTATGCAAGTTCAAAAGACCTGACCAATTATCTGGGGTTTACACCAGGGAAACAAAGTTGAAAATTAGGAGACCAACAACAGGTCAACATTCAAATGTTCATTGCTTGCCAAGGTCAGTGGGGGAAGCTGTGATTGCTCTCTTTAGGCCTTGGGATTGATTTTTCATTTAATTACTTATCGTTGAGGAGCCGATACATAATGTGGGGTGTAATGTAGCAGGGTGAAGATTTTGTTGTCTTGTATTTTTATTTTACATTTCTTGAGTATTGTTGTTTTATTGGTTAGCTATAATTGTATAATTGTATTTAATTTTGTTTGTTTGTTTTGCAGTATGTAATTTTGTTTTGTGTACCTTGTTTTCAGTATTTTGTGATTATGCAAAAAATTCTGCAATAGCTTTTTATTGTATTTCTCTCTCAATTTGTATAGTGGGAGAGCCCAGCTGGGTTGTAATGTATCAGTGTCATTTGGAGGATTGTCATGATAACAAATTTGCTGCGCTTTCAAGACTGTACGTTTTGTTTTTTTAAGGCTTGATATCAGGCTGAGGACCCCTGCTGGCCACCTTCTTTGTTTCTATAGTTTTTTTCCTGGTGTATTCAGGGTGGTGTAGTCGATAGTTAAATGTTATTTTGTAAGTACTTTCACTTGGCTATTCTTGCCACACATGCAAACTGTCACCATGGTCAAAAGAGGTTTAAAGAGTGAATTTTGAATTTAATTTAAAATCAAACATCAGTTAAAGTCACAGCCGATAAGAAACATTTGTCATTCAAAGAGATCTCAAGTTTAAGTTTGTAGTATATAGAATTTAATTTATAAATGTAATTATGGTATAATACTTGACAAAACTTCTTGGATCTCACATATTTTCAAACATTACTACAGCCCTGGCCTATTTCCTCAAAACAGGTGTGGCTTCAATACAGAGTGAGAAAACTGCCACAACAAAATTATAGCAGCACATGCTAGACAGGGGCAAAAGTGATGCACAAACTGACTAGTCCAAAATAGTCTGCTTTGTAACCACTCCATTTATTGTAGTTTTTTAATTTAGGTCAATTTGTGACTCAACTATATGTCCCCATACATATTTGTATGTAATGGTAGTACAAAGAAACACTTTGAAAAACCAACATATTAAAGCAGTAGTTGACCAAACACACAAGAAGAACAAATGTGCATTCTGTAGATACACAGTGTATGTGCCTGAAGGAAAACAAAAATACAAAATGTGCAGTAATGTTGGTCCCCAGGACCAGGATTGAAAATCACTAGTGTGGTGTTCAGTATGCAATGTTTGTGTACCAATAAACATAATAAATGCCATGTGAGACTAATTCCCACATTCCTGTTTTCCCATGTCATTTTGTAAAATGCCAGAGAAACAGATTACAGATTGCACAGATAAAGAGAGCGTGTATGTCTTGTCATTATGGTAAATGACTGTGCATGATGCTTTGTGTGTGTGTGTGTGTGTACCTGGTGTTACCTAAGTTATGAGGACAAGTCCCTACAAGTATATAAATTCCAGTAAATTTTGAAATTGAAGAAACAAGGTTGTAATTCATATAGAAGCGTTTGAAAAATCTAAAAATGCATGTAGTTTTATGCAAGGAGTAGATTTAGGGTAAAGAGATTTAGTTTTTACAATATATATATATATATATATATATATATATATATATATATATATATATATATATATATAGGGTCAATATTAACTCATTAACACAAATTTGTTGTAACTACCTTATAAGTGATGTGATTGGGTGTAGGTTTTTGCTGTGATAGCTAAGCATCTGGTTGTTGTAAGATTCCAACACAACAGATAATTTTACATTAACATTTATTCATTTAGATAATGCTGATTTTATTATTGCACGATTAACTCAACACTCATTTTCTGATCTGTGGCCTAGCCAATGGTTGGAGACATGGAAGAAGTTGCTGTCAAGTGTTGCCAATGTTCTCTTGCAGGATGCGTGCAGTTCTGTCTATTAACCACTGTGTGCAGTTAATGGGTTATGATTTACTCACAATTTCATATTAATTGTCTGACAATAATTTAAAACCGTTTTATTGAGAAATGAGGTGTATCAAATACAGTAGCCTATGTGGACACAGAGAGGCAAACAAACGTAATAATAAATTATATGTGCATTTCACATGTTCAGAAGAAGTGAGCTGTCCTGTAGTGTTACAGTGTAAACAGTTTCAGTACAATTACTGGTATTACTATGTTCTTTTTTATGTGTAATAGACATGAATAGACACGTTCTTTGAAAAACATCTAAGACCTTTGAAACATGTAGAGTCTTCATGCTCTATGTAAATTATGGTTTCACTTAAAATAAATATATATATTGCATAAACATTCATTTCTGTTAATAACCATGTCAATAAAAAAGTACTAAAAATTTGAGAAGTATTTATTTAAGGTACATTCAGAACAGTTAAAAATGTATGATTAAATTGCGATTAATCACGAGGTAACTCATGACAGGCATGCAGTTAATCACTGCAAAATATTTTAATTGATTGACAACGCTAACCAATCAGACACAATCTATTTGTTATACTTAAAGTAATCGCACTCACTAGCAAATCGCATTAATAAAATTCAATCTGACGATAGCTGCTCACATTTCAGTTTGTCTAACAGACATTTGAGGGACTATAACCTTCAACTCAACCATTGCCAAGACAGAACTGTGCAGAACTGCTTCAAACCCATCATTTCAACACAATTTCACCCTCCAGTTGGATTGGCTGTTATGTAGTCAACCATAACTCTATAACAGCCAGAAACATTAGAGTTAGGATTTTTGATGAACTGAATTGTAATTGGATTCACATACCTAAAACTGTTGGTCCTGCAGATTTGCTTTATTCAACATCAAGAATATCATGACTTGTCTTTCAGCTTATGCTTCATAACAACTCGTTCAAGCTCTTGTTCTGTCCAGGATGGAGTATTGAAATGCTCTCTATCACTTTTACATTAAAATCCCTCCTGGTGGAATGACCTGCCCTGAAAACCTGAACCTGAAAGCACATCTCTTCCATCTTTATTTGACACTCTAACTCTAGCACTCTCTTTTCTAATTCTATTCTATTTATATAACAGACACGTGAAAGAGTTTATAGATGGCCTCCATAGCCTTGACAGAGCAGAATGAAGGTTCACAGATGGCCTCCATAGCCGTAACAGAACAGGACAAGGATTCACTGATTTCTCTCACACTAGACTGTGAAACTGAAAAACTGACAGTGAGTCAAAACTGAAGATTTGGGGGCAATAGACATGGAGTGATGAGGCTCAGAATGTTCAACTGTGACGTGGCAAGATTCTGGAAGTTCAGTGAAGATGTGACATGACCTTGTGTAGAGGTATTTGAATACTTTTATTTTGAAATGTGTTTTTGAGAAATGGAGATGAGGAGCGAAGGAGAGAGAACCCAAGCTCGAGGGCATGTGCACGTGAATTGAAAAACTTGGTGCTGTCACGAAAGGAGTTCAAAGAGACAAAGAAACAAAGAGAGTAAAACTGGACTATCGGAGACTTAATCAAGTCACATTCAAAGACGCTTAAAGGTAACAAAGACAAGTCATCAATGTCTGTTCTTACTGACGTCAGATAGGAACCACAATGGACTTGGAGTGATATAGAGGGATATAGAGCATGTCGTCGCCTATGCAAGCTGGGGTCTGAAGGGTTCTGAAAGAAATTACAGATATTATAGTGCCTTCATGCTGGAGTTACTAGCCCTTAAGTGGGCAGTAACAGAGAAATTTAAGGAGTACCTGATGTTTGAAAAGTTTCAAGTAATCACTAACCACAATCCCCTCCGATACCTGGAAACAGACAATCTTGGAGCAGTGGAACAGCGCTGGGTCGTTCAGTTATTAGAATTCAACTTTGAGGTTTGTTACAAGCCTGGAAGACAAAACATGCCGACGTTCTTTCTAGGATTCCTTGGGGTGTAGAACCTGAGAAGGATGATACAGGGAAAGACTTCATTCTGTTAAACTCGGACGAGGTACGAGCATGCTTGTGGCCAGGTAAAGGAGAGGAGAGCGAAAAGATGCCAATACATGTTGCCAAATAAGCCATCATAAAGAAAGGTGTCGATGGTTACAGCTGGTCATCTATTTGTGAGCTACAGAAAAAGGATCCTTGTATAGCACCTGTGTATGTTGCTGTACTTGAGAACAAGAGGTTAGTGACACACAGTTTCCGAGTTATGGGAGCCCAACAAAAGAAGTTGGCTAGACAGTTTGAGAAGTTCCCCGCTAGAAGTTCTTGCCATGGATTACACCACGCTTGAGAGATAAGCAGGAGGTTTACGAGAATGTTCAAGTACTTACAGACATGTGTACAAGATTCACTGTGGCATCCCCACTAAAAATCATACTGCACACACCACTGCCAAAGCCCTTGTACGAAACTTGTTCGTTTGTTATGGGTGTCCTGCCCGACTGCACTAGGATCAGGGGAGGTGTTTCAAGGCAAGTGTAATTAAAGAGCTCTGTAAGTTATATGGAATCAGCAAATGCACAGTGCGAAAGATTCAATCGTATGATGACATGCTGCGGACATTACCCGTAGAAAAGAAAAAGGACTGGAATACTTACTTGCCTGACCTGGTGATGGCTTACAATAGCCATGTTCATTTTTCGATGGGGTACTCTCCATTTTATCTAATGTTCGGATGAGACGCAAGGCTGCTCATGGATGTCCTAGGAGGAAAAAATTTAACTGATGATGAAGCTGATGACTTGGATGAGTGGATGAAGAATCATCATGAATGCAACTGCCCAAGAAGATTCTAGGAGAAAGAAGATCTATGATCGCAAGACGGCAGGAGCGCTCATTAGATCTGGTGTCACAAAATTCAACAAAATTCAAGTGGGAATCCAGACCATATTTGGTAGTGCAACAGAAGAGTTCAGAGCACAGATTTACCTGAGGAGGTTGCCATTGACATGTTTTATGAGGAGGAGGGTAGTGTAAGTGACAGGGAAGGGGTAGAACCTGAACAAGATGCAGAATCTGTAAACTCTGACATGTCAGAAAATGACATTTGTGAGGTACCTGATCTGAGACGGTCTAAACAAGAAACACAGGGTAAATTGCCTGTAAGATATAGAGATGACTATATTACGTAAATTTGAGCGAAGAAACCAGCAATCACCGGACTTGACTCCTGAAGATTAGTTATGTCATGACTTGACTCTGCGGAGATGTGACATGACTCATGACAATCATAACTTAACACATGACGATCAATTGTGGCTTGACCTAGTTCATGATGACTTGACTTGATTCATGACTGGCAGTAGTGGCATGATTCTGTGTTCCTCTGTGGCACCCACAGTAAATAAAGAGCCAACAGTCAACAAAGCAAAATCCAAAAACATCTTCCCAAAGCATAACAATCTGAGCTGCTTGAAATTAAGAAAGTTATCAATGTAACTGACAGTCAAAATGTTAAGCAAATGTTTTTTGTCAGACATGAGGCAACAACACCATTGGCTTTTGACATTGCCTGTTGGTATATGCTGGCTTGGTGTTTTACAGCCTCATGGCACTTAGCTTAGATTGGTAATAGTATCTATAGGAGCAGGCCACAGAAGAAGACAAAAAGAGAAACACAGTCCAATAAGGTGAGTAGAAATGCAGGGTAACACTGACAAGACCAGATAGCTAATGCTTGTGAAGTGGTTTATATAAGTTCATGATTAGTGATTGCAGAAACATTGGATTCAAACTCTGGCAATCATGATGGGACCTGGGGCTGTGGTTTTGGCTGATTCTATCACAGATACAAATGGTAAAACCCTGTTTCAAAGTGATTTAGTGACTCTGTAGAGATGCTTATTATATCTGTAAAAATGCTTTAATGCTCTAGACGTTTCTGTTTTGTGTAAAATAGCTTGATAGTATAAATGTGTGTACTGTAACAACATGTTTAAGTGGCAAGCATGCCACACTCTGACTTGTCTCTGCACGAATGCAATGTTTGTGATGTTACAGTTTGTCATTTAAGAACACAGGGGTTTACAAATATGTTTGATGTGTGCTTTTCTGACACCTCAGCTGTGCCCACAGCTGCACAATACACATCTCTCCGTGAGAATGAACAATCAGAGTGAGTTTCCTTCTTGTATCCACTATACACATAACACAACCACACAGCCATTGTCTCTTCACACGTCTAACTCAACTGTGGTAAGTCCAAAACACACACCCCAGCAACTTTGCACTCAATACAGACACACAATATGACATAAAAAGGCGTAAAAACAGATAAAAACACCTATAAGCATACCTTTGATATCCACAGATATACACTTTGTGCATTGTGCATCGTGTTTTGATTTTGTCACATATTCAGACACAAACTATACTAAATGAAAAAGCATGTTTCCTTGACATTGTTATAATACTGTAATGACATTGCTTCCTTCAGCCTCTGTTTTCTGTGTGGTTACACAAAATATAAAAAGTTAGGTTAGTTAGTTTTCATCTACACTCCAAGACTGAACGGACAAATTATTTTGTCAAATCAGATTTTTTTTTGTCAAACATGTTGCTACAATTATGAATGAACAATTTAATTCAAATTGTGTATAGGGTAAACATAAAAACATAGAAAAAAATTACTGTCAGTCACTTCACTTCACCACAAGCTGATGGAGCTCTACACTTTTGAGAAAAGTCCCATTAACCTATATTTAAAAAAATATTTGTAAGTGTGCAGAACTCAGTGCAGAATATGCAGATGCTCAATGTAGAATAAAAAAAACAACAATGGATTCTGACTTATGATGCCATCATGTCACTTGGAGCTGTTCACATAATTGGACTCTGAATTATGGGTCTATGGAAACACAACTAATAACAAAATTAATGTGTTTGTGTAATAATAATACATTCATTTTACAAAGCGCCTTTAAAAGTTGCTTTCTCAAAGCACTGTAAAAGAAAACTTATATTAAAAACACAACAATACAAGACAATAAACACTACATTCGACAAAAATGTAAATTACACAAAACAAAAGGAAGACTAGTCAATTAAAGACCTTCCTGAAAAGAGTGTTTTAACAGAGTTTTTAAATACAGCTTAAGAATTAGCCTCGCTAATATCAACAGAGTTGTTTATCATAGACATTTGAACTTTTGATCACTCTTTGTTTGTTTATTTTTGTGATTTTTCAAAGATTAGATCAAAAGTCTTAACAATAAAGATTAATTTTCACAGCCTTTCATATTTAGCAAGGGTGCCAATCGTGGATGCTCTGTGGGTAAACAGATAAACATAATACAAATAATATAAATAAACTGGCACTCATGCATTCAAATGCAGGTCCACTTTATATCTGGTTTAAAACAAGCAAAAACCTGTATGAAATGTAATGGTCCATAGACGATATAAAAATAAAAATGAGCTATTATGTCAGAGCAGTAGCTTCCTGACCCATGTTCTGACATGTGCTACAGCTGTGCAGAAGATGACCTGAGTTTTAATGTCAGTATTGTTTGTGATCTAAAGAATTTTGTCATAGGCCATGCGGAAGAAGCACACAGAGAATAGAGTAATTTGGAGAAGAAGAGTAGAACAGAAGACTATTTTTTTAGCAAGAACAACAACAAGTAAAGACAATGATGAGAAAACACCAGTCAGGTGCCTGTTATGCAGCGCACTTTATTGAGTTCTTCAACATGTGATGCTGAACATTTACTGTGTATAAAGCTACTAATGACTTATGTGGATGCTATTTATTAACCTGTTAGATTTTGACGTTTGTTCTTTTTATTAATTCCAGATTCATTAAATTGGTAGTTTAAGCATTAAATTGGTAATGTTAAGCAGCAGTGTAATGTGTTTGAGTAAAGTAAAGCTAAGTTTTTTAGAGTGTTTTTAGAGTTGTTTAAAACTACCCGCTAAAAACATTTTGAGTAAAACAAGTAAAAATTAATCTATCTCAGATTATAAAAACAAAAACCAGTCTAGGACAATCCCAGATCCCAGATACACCAAAAACAGTTTCCAGTCGATTACGTAAAAGCATGTGGTCAGCAGTATCGATGGCTGAACTGAGATAACGTAAGATGAGACTAGAAAGAGAACAATAGTCAGAAGCTAAGGCATTGAAAACTTCAACAATGGCTGTTTTAGTACTATGCAGTTTTCTGAAACCAGACTGACAGGACTCAAACAGATTATTGATCAATAAATAATTGTGTAACCGAGATGAAATAGCAACCCATTTTTTTATATATATTTTGCCAATAAGTGGAAAATGCAAAATTGGACGAAAGTTACAGAAGGATGGAATTAGAGTACTTGTGTTGTCTATTTTTAATATACTGCTGATGATGTGAAAAAACTGTCTAGTGTTATTTTGATTATTGCCAATAATCTGAGAATAATATGAAGACCTTGCAGTGTCAGATTCGGCTTTATATAGGCCTAAACAGGTTTTCCAAGCTTGTTGCTCCAGTCTATGACATTCCACCTTCTTTAAACGCAAATTGTCATTATACCAGGCAATCATAATCAACAGACAAAATGCTAGTTATATAGTTAACTCTGTTAATGGCGGTGCTTAATTTTTGTACCCTGCATTGGCAGTTATGTGGAATTTACAGAACTGCAAACATTTCATTCTGTCTGACTGCAGTGCTTAAGCACTAGTGGATGACTTCTACCGACATATTCTTGAGAAATGCCACTCACTTGAAAAACAGTCAAGGGAAACATTAAAACCTGCTCCGTAAAAACCTATCAAATTCACAGCATGTGATAGCAGCATCAAGAGTGGAGCGGGAGCATCCGCATGGATATCTGTCCTGAACACACCTCTAAAAGTAGACCAAGATTAAGACACAGCCCTAGTAGAATTACAAGAGATATGTTTCTACTGGCATTCGGGCCTTATATTGTAGTGATCACCTTCACATACACAGGACAGGACAGGTGATCCTTGAACACTAAAATGCAGCCTTTTTCACAAACGGAGAAAGCTTAACATTAGGAAGATAATATGAATTTAGTAGAAGCACAGTGCCAGGTCAACCGGCAACTAGCATAAGCATGACTCACTAACAGACAACACATGTTACTCAGTAACCTGCTTAGTGGAAGCAGTATTCAAGAGAAAAGCCGTTTTCACATACACTTAGAGTTTAGAAGTTACAATTATGTGTTGCGCAAGGATGGGAGCACATTTCACAAGGAGGAATCGTATGTTTACTGCAATACCTGCATGGTATGAATTCACTTTTAAACACTTGTGATTGATCACAGGGTGTTCTCCGAAATACCCATAGCTGTCTATCAAACGTATCTCTAGCATTTAGAAGAAAGGTTAAAGAAAAATGAAATAATATCAAAAACAGGTTATTGAAAGATTGTGTTCATACTCACTTTAACTGCAGGATCTCTGACAGCTGTTTACTGTGATCAGCTCGTATCCTGCTCAGCTCACTGTCGCGTTCAGACAGAGCATTCTGTGTAGACGACAACCGCTGCCTTGTGGCATCTAACTCTTTTCTGGTTTTGTCTACATCTGCCATCAAATCGTCCAACTATGAGAGTGAAATTATGTAAACAAAGTGTACTTATGCAATATTCATGTATACCTTTTTATCTTCCATTTTCTCTGTATATTCTAAATTACAAACATTAAACTATTAACACATAAACAGACACTGAGTGATGAGGGTAGGCTGGAAAATGTAAGTAAATCATTATGCTACTTTTCCTGAAGTTTATTGGAGTCAGTTAAGGAGATTTGGTAGTGTCTTTTAATAAAGGCACACAAAGCTACTGACAGATCTGGTAATTAACAAACTTGGAAAATGCTTGTCTTACCTGTCTTTGAGAAGTATTGGGACTCATTTCTCCAGCTTGGCCTGGATTCACAGACTGCTTTTGGTTCTGCTCCTTCAGTTGTCTGCAATGCAGAATATTTATATTCATGACCATTCATGTCTGTCAATGCAACTATACATACATTTTGATTATTGATGCTCCTTGAGTTAGTGTATTGACAGCAAAGGTGTCCCACTGAAAGCAATGAGCAACACTGGGTGATATTGAAACATAATATCGAAATATAATAGTGGATGCTTTGGGAGTGAGAATGGCATGGAAACTAACTGACCTCTTTACTCATTTTCTTTCTCATTAATTACATTGCCTTATTTTAGTTTTTTGTAGCTTGTTATGATGATAATAATTATAATAAATTACATTTTGAGTTAAGCCTTGGGTAGACTAATGAAATTCTGTGCTAGAGTAAAATTACCCCATAAATGATTCTTTAGTAGTTGGCATATACCTCTCCAGCTCTATGACTTTCTTGTCCTGCTCCAGCCGTTCAGACTGCAGCTCCCGCAAAATAGCCAACAATCTCTGAACTTCAGCATTAGACTTCTCCACTTCCTCTTTGTGATGGACAGCTTCTGTTTGGACAACCTGCAGTTGCTCTGACAGCTCAGGATTCCAGCGAACAACGTGTTCAGCTTCACAAGCCTTCAATCAAAAAAAAACAAAAAAACTCAGGGTCAGTAAGGTTTGTCTACTGATAACATGGTAAACCTATACATGCATTCTAAAATTCACCACATTTAAGAACTGTATGCGCTATGCAGGTAAACTTTTCACTGACACTAAAGGCTTTGGTTTTTTTGTTCTTGTTAGCTTACCTATTTTAGTTTACAGTGGTTTCAATTCGACAGATCCCTAATGTCACTTAAAAGTTGTTTCCAAAAGAGGATTATAATGTTCTAACTTTCTCAAAGATAGATGAAGAAATATTCAGATCATTACAATGTCCAGAAGTTCAAGGAAGCATGACATTTCATTCCAGCCGAAGCCAAAGCATACCATGCGCAACTTTTTAACCCAAATTTAGAGTACTGCAAGTTCCCTTCCAAAAAAAAAAGCTCTGCATCTCACTATAGGAAACATTTCAAGCATGATAGACCATGGAAGAACAAATTCCATTTACACTTCTTACCGAATGTCATGGTAACACTTTATATTGATGGTCCACTGTAGGGATTCTGCTAACAGTAAGCAACTACAAGCAACTAGCATTAGAGTATTAACAGACTGTCTGCTTAATGTTTTCTAACAATTTATTATGATTCATATACTGACTATAAGAAACTTTACAAATATATCACAACTCATTTTACTTAAGCTTAACCTACCCTAACAGTATCCTTTTGAGAATTAGTAGACATTTAGTTGTGAGTTACTGAGCAGTAGTTGGCATGTAGGTGATGTGTAGTTACAAATTGGACCATCAAAATAAAGTGTAACCAATGGCAGACTGTGACCACGCGCTAGGGAGAGTTTAGCAACTTTAGGGTTAGGGAGTTCTTCTGTAAGTTTTTCTGTCATCAGCTTTGACTGAACCGGGCAGGAGGATTTGATGTGACCGGCCTGGCAAAGATGATTCTGTATACGGCACTCCCGTTACTCTGGTGTTAGATGAGCGGTGCCAGGAAATTTGTGAAACTCAGGAAGGTGGTCCCATCAGGCAGCCAGATGGTGGTAACCATGCTCGGCTGGTGAGAAGAGAGTGCGCAAAGGTCCCACGGGGTAGAGTGTTGCTACAAGAACAGCGAGCACTGAAGGAGGAAACCCTGGCATTTCATGTGTTCGCCATGAAGGTTTTCAGGGAAGGTGATCAGCGGATTGATCGCCGGGGCCTAGGCTTGTGGTGCTGGAGCCTAGGGCAGAGTTTGAGGCGTGGAGAGCACGCACCTGTTCCTCCGTGAGGATTGTTAGGCACTCCAGCTGCAGCTGGTGCATGGTGAGACGAGTGGCCTGGGAGGAAAGCACTGATGACAGCTACATGAGGGCCTCTGAATCCTCTGACAGTGAAGTCTTCAGTGACGATGTTCTAGGCAGAGTAGGATCCATCAGCAGCTTTATTAAAGGTAGGACATATAGGCAGGGTCAAAAACCTGGTTAGGCCTAGGTAGGCGGCCAGGTGGGGTAAGAGTCAAATGGGACTGTTTGGGGCAAGGGTTCCCTCTGGTGGTGAGAAGAAGGTAACCCGGGAGCCCCTATCTTGACACAGACCAATCACATCTCATTAAAAGGAGCTTGCTCCATGCCTATACATATCGCTGTTCTTTATAAAAGGGCAGTCTTGATTTCTTCTTGAACTTTCAGTCAGTACTGCTGTACTATTAAGGTTGATGTTGCTGAATGCAGTGCGGCTTGAATCTATTGTGGATTTATCTGTTCATCGCTGAGTCTCCTAACATAGCTACTTTTCAAATCAAGCTACATTTCTGACCTGCTGAGGAGGAAGGCGCTATCCTGTCTGTGGCCTAAACATACAGGCCCATGATCATGCAAAGTGGCAACTTGGTGACAATGAGACTGTCAAGACAATGTGATGTATAAATAAAAAGTTGGTTCCAAATTGTTTTTAGATCAGTTCTGCTTTCCCTCAGCATGCAATGTTACCACAAGTTCAAGTGCAAAAACCTCAGCCACCAGAAAGAGCTGATAAGTTCTCAAGGGTGTTGTCACAAAGCAATTCAGCCCCTGGGTTTAAAACAAATAATAACCAATCTCTGCTGCATACAGGCAGTGCCCTCCCTATGACTGCTAACCAGCGAACAATACAACAGCAGCAGTGCAATCAAGCAATCTACCCGAGATGTGATCAATAAGGGATGTCGTCTTTCACTATTGTACTTTTAAAAAACAGGGAAACAACATTTTACATTTAAGTAATTAATAGCTTATTCTTAAGTGTGGACCTAATTTTTGACATACAAAATTACTAATAAAGAAATGTTAAGCACAAAAACCAGTTCATATTAAAAGTTGTCTTTAAATGAAAAATACATATATTTCATTTATACTAATGCAGTGTTTCTCAAACTTTTTACTGCAGTTGCACAATTTTTTTGCAATATAGTATAAAGTACTTAATGGAGGCTGGCAGAGTTATGAGGTATGTCTGACAATTTGACATCCACAAACAGACAGAATTTTAAAATAATATATTTTAAATAATAACAAAATATAATAGAGAGAAAGAACTTTTAGATAATTTTCAACAGCACACCTAACAACCTGCAGATTAGTGTGCTACAGGACAGTGGTAAGGAAACACTGTACTAATGTATACCATGACTTCCTTTTCTGAACTTGAGAACCCTATCAGAGATACTCAGGTCTCATCTCATGAACCTGATGATTAAATCTCAGATACAATAGGGCATCCGTGCATCTTTGCCTCACAGGCAAACACAAATTGTTCATTATATTTCTCTAGCAATGATGAAAACAGCACACCCATGGCCAATATGTTGCTTTCCCATCGCTTGGTCTAACTTCACTGATCCTAGACAGAGTAAGAGAAAATGGGTCATCTCTCTATGACTAGAAGAGATTATTTAGCTCCTTCAGGGAGAGCCCTAATCACTCTCTATTCTATGCTGGGAATTTGAAATATTTTACATGTTTTTGAAAATCCAGTGTTTAGTTTATCCTGATAAGCGCTAGTTTTCACAGTTATAAACATGACAGCTTTCTTCTTTCGTGAGGGTTTTGGCGTCACAGCATCTTTGTTTCCAGGTGGAATGTTAAAGATTGTGAAACACACTTCCCCTGGAAATCCTGTGTAATTTAACCAATCTGATGATGACTTCAAAAGTCCTGAAGTGTTTCCAGATAACTGCCATATGCATGAGACTTTCAGCCAAGAGTCCTTACTACTTGCTTTAGTTTGAGCTAAGTGGGTTGGTCTGTTACATACTTTGTGAATTCATCAAGCATGGCTGAATTTTAATTGAGTTTAGTGATTTAGCTTTTATTATTATGTAAACAAGACACAATCATTCAAGATTAAGTAAAATCGGTTAAAGAATAGTGCCCATCTAGCTTGTCAGGGATTCAAGTGTTTGGCAGATTTCAGGACCTCTAGATTTTTATGGTAGAATGATAAATGGATGCTGCTTTCATTGCCAGTAATTTATTTCAGACATCATAATTTTGTTCGGAGGTCAATCATTTTCTGGAGAAGTGCGCACAATGAGGGCATTGTTGCTGGTGAACTATGATGTTGTGACAGAACAGCCCCAATACCTGTGCTTGACAAGTCCACCTCCACAATGAATAGCAGGCTGCGATTGGGATGATGGAGGATGGGGGCAGAGGTGAAGCTGACCTCTTGGAAGGCTTGGTGTTCTTCAGGAGACCAAGAAGTGGTTTGTTTAGTCATGGATGTTAGTGGAACAGCAACAGAGCTGAAATTCTTGATGAACCACCAATAGAAGTTTGCAAAGCCAAGGAAGCATTGTAATTCCTTTAATGTCCGTGGTTGTGACCAGTCAACACCCTGTTGTCATCCATAGCCACTCCACATTGAGTTATGATATACACCAGAAATTATGTTTTGGTCTGATGGAACTCACATTTCTCTGCCTTGGTGTAAGAACAAAAGGTTATTGATTTGGATTTGGAGTTCTCCTCTTGTCACGACAAGCTATCTCAGCTGGCAGATCCTGGTTCAGTCCTCACTGAAACAGTAGCTTTGGTGGGTCCTCCACCCTCTTGGATTTAGCAGCGAGTGTACGGAATGTAAGAGCATATTCAGTGGCCATTTAACAGCAGGTTTTGTTATACAACCGTAATCGATATCCAGGAAACGACCAGAAAGTCAAGGTAGGTGGTGATCAGACCAAAAGTTCAGGGCTGACAGCAGGAAATAAACAGTGATAAACAGTCCAGGTCAAAACACAGGCAGGCAAAATAACAGTAAATGCTCAGAAATGATCACGGAGGCAAAACAAGACTTAATGAGGATGAGTTGAGAGCGTCTTTTACACAATAGAGAATGGGTGTTTGAGTCAGGTGCAATCAGTATAAATCAGTACATATATAATCATCTGATGGTGTGAGAGACAAAGTGCAAGAGCAGTATTTGTAATCAAAAATGCCATCTGAGAGAAATGATGAGCCATCTAACAAACCTGCCGAAAAGACAGCAGTGTTGATCAGTGTTCGGCATGTTACTTTAAGAAAGTAATTAAATAATTAAAAAGAAGTCTCTGCGACTCTGAAAGTCTCCCTGTGGTTCAACACAGTTGTACACATTAGGCACATATCATGGTCTAAACCAATTAGAGACAATGAAGGGTTAAAAATGGTTAAGGCCTGATCCGTCCGAAAATAACCATGGAGCCATCGATCCCCCCAGATTATGTCAAGCCCAGGTATACCTCACTGTCTGTAAGTATAGTCAATCACAGATTAGTGCGAACGGATGAGCTTGTCACATGCGCAATGCAACCTACTTGACTTGCGTTCTTTCAGTATTCTTCTCACGCATGTGCTGTTGTATGCGAACAGTACGTGCTGTCTCAAAAAATTGCCTGAACGTGGATGGCACGCGCCGGTGTGCTATTTGGTGTGCTTATGATACGTACCTTCCCCACACCTCTAAACCTAACCATTGCATCTCATATGCACGCCAAAGTCACTTTCATGAGATCGGGTCAAACACTTTCACGTTTTTCTGAGCAAATAAGCAAATCACTAGAGCCCACTGAAATTAAAAGGGGGAAAGTGTATACATTTCGAAAAAGAGAGTGGCTTGAGCAGTTACCCTGGCTAATTTAGATTTTCTTTTTATTTGATTTCTTTTAATGTTTTATGCTTAAATTTCAGCTCAGTGAAGCAACACTTTTGGTTAACTTTCTTGTAGAATTGTGCTTCAAATAAAGAACGTTGTTTACCAGATTGTTAGTTAATCATTTATAAGTCAATATTGCCTGTGGACACTAGTGATAAAATAAAAATGGAACTTGTAAAACTGCTGTGTAAAATGCGATGCAGCCAAACATTTGGGTGCACCTAAAGTTTGTGTAACCTAACCAGTTTAAAAAGTTAGTCTAGACCCCTGATAGAGTTCGTAACTCTGGTGTAATTTGAACGGGAGTGGGCAGTCTAAAAAATATCCTGTTCCCAACGCCCATTCGGAACAGCATATATGCGCTTTATTCTTTTAAATGACACAACGGTACAGCCTTCACTCTTTTAAGCATGCACTGCACTCTACATCACATGTTTTATTTGCATGGCCTGTGCATAATGAGAGTGTTTTGAAGGATGTTCAGCTCGGTTTTGTTTGTATTTCGCTTAGCCTATAGGCCTAATTTTAAATGACAAATGTCTTATTTATTTATCTCTGCGCACTTTTCCTACTTAAACAGAAAAAAATAATACATTTCGACAGGATGAAAATCCTGCCCAAAACACAATAGAAAATGTAATGGATTTGATGGTTATAAACCAATCAGAATCTCACTCAGTATCTTTCTTTGTGTGTGTGAAACAAAGCTATGACTTCACACTAGTTTATGGTGTGTCAAATACAGATACATCACACTGTGCATCTATTCAGATGAACTGAAAAATAAATTTGCAGGCCTAATATATTAGCCTATAATATTTTATAGTAAAGCCAAACTGTATTCTAACACCGCTATTCCATTCACTGTTAAAATAGCATCATATGACCCCTTTAAAATACTAAGTTTTATCTAGTGACTTCTTTTTTTTCACATGATCTTACTTGTAACTGTGACAAAACAAATGCCGGCACCGTAAATATGCAGAGGCCCGTGGGCTATAGCAGATTATTTTCATTGGATTTTGTTAATCAGTGCTTCAAGCATCCCGATACTGTTATTTAGCACTGTAAAATTTCAGGATTGTTTATGACTGCTTGTCTTGGGAAAGCGCCACTATACGTGGCGCCGTGTCAAAAGGCAAGAAGCTATAATTTTCCTAGACTGATGTCTGTATGCTCAAGAGAACATAAAAGAAAACATTCTAATAAACTTTGATCGGTTGTCCCAGCATGATGAACAAGGACAGATTGTGCAAAGGGAAGATAAGGACATCTAGAAAGAATATTTATTCTCTCTCCCTCTTTCACTCTCTGCCTTTCAAAGACTATTGGAATTGAGTATTACTAAAGCAAGACTTAGAATTGCTGAAGGTAATATTAAGTGAAACAAAGGGACTTTGATACTGAGTAGTGCCTAAGGATGAATTGCACCAACAGAGAATATTATTTAAATGCCAAATTCTGTCAAGAAACACTTGATGGCGCAGGCTGATGGTTCATTAACACAAACTGATGATATTCACAGCATTTAACTACCTGGCACAAGCTGATAATGTTGCATAGACAGCCAATGAGCTTAGCTTAGCATTCAGAGTTCCTCTGAAAGCCTCCACCTTCCCCAGCTCCACCTTCAGAGTTAATCTTAATCAAACTGCAGTTGGCAGTGGGTGAGAAGACCCCCCAAGCCCACAAGACACACACACACACACACACACACACACACACACAATGTAAAGTGCTTTGAGTGCCTTGAAAAGCTCTATATTCAAATTTAAGGAATTATTATTATTGGAGTTATTATTATCGGTTATTTTCACTAGGTTAAAAAATAAGTTAAATTCAGCTAAGCGACAATTATAACGATAACAATGTAGGTCTTCAGACTAAAATTCTGAGTAAAATTGGTGAATCTTTTTAGTCATATGGCCCCTGATGGTGTCTGTGTCACAGGAAATGGCCAACACCAACACAATTACATCCATGACCTTAGTTTGTGAGTGTCAAACACAAATATTCTAACAATGACATTTAGAAAGCTGCAAATGAGCGTGCTGTGAGGTTTAATAACCATAAGAGGTTTAGGTGTCCTCTAACATTTCTACTCACATACCTCCTTCTCTGAGAGACGTTCTTGTAGGGAGGCAAGTTGGCTTTTCAGTTCCTTATTTTCATTCTTATACATTTCTGCCTCTTCTATCTGTTGTTGAAAAGAAAGTGATAGTTAGTCATTTGTATATAGTATTTTTTTTTGTAAAACTTTACAGTAATGGTACATGATTACAATGAATAATGCATAAATTTTACAGCTTCAGCAATCTTTAAAACAAGATGGCAGATCCCTACTGGGCAAGTTGGTAAATGAACTGCCATGTGTTTGCCATTTATGGGCTTAATAGTTTATTTTTGTTTGGCCTTTAAATGGTCTCTCAGTCTAGTTCTGTAGGCTGCACAATCATGGGGGAGACTGCCGACTTGACAGTTGTCCAAAAGATGACCATTGACCATTGACAACTTGCACAAGGAGGGCAAGACACAAAAGGTCATTGCAAAAGAAGCCAGCTGTTCATGGAGCTCTGTGTCTAAGCACATTCATAGAGAGTTGAAGGGAAGGAAAAGATGCAGTAGAAAAAGGTGTACAAGCAATAGGGATAACCGCACCCTGGAGAGGATTGTGAAACAAAACTCATTCAAAAATGTGAGGGAGATTCACAAAGAGTGGACGGCAGCTGGAGGGAGTGCTTCTTAAACCACTATGCTCAGACGTATGCAAGACATGGGATTCAGCTGTCGCATTCCTTGTGTGGAGCCACTCTTGAAAAAGACAGCGTCAGAAGTGTCCCGCCTCGGATAAAGACAAAAAGGACTGGACTGCCACTGAGTGGAGAATCCACGTTACTTGAGGTCCAGTGTAAAGTTTCCACATCAGTTATGGTGTGGGGTGCCATGTCATCTGCTGGTGCTGGTACACTGTGTTTTCTGAGGTCCAAGATCAACGCAGCCATATACCAGGAAGTTTTAGAGTACTTCATGCTTACTGCTGCTGACCAACTTTATGAAGATGCAGATTTAGCTTTTCAACAGGACTTGGCACCTGCACACAGTGCCAAAGCTAACAGTACCTGGTTTAAGGACCATGGTATCCCTGTTCTTAACTGGCCAGCAAACTTGCCTGACCTTAACCCCATAGAAAATCTATGGGGTATTATGAAGAGGAAGATGCGATATACCAGACATAACAATGCAGAAGAGCTGAAGGCCACTATCAGAGCCACCTGGGCTATCATAACACCTGAGCAGTGCCACAGACTGATCAACTCCATGTCAAGCCACATTGCTGCAGTAATTCAGGCAAAAGGAGCTCCAACTAAGTATTGAGTGCTGTACATGCTCATACTTTTCATGTTCATAATAACATAGGTTTTTATTTACATTCCCTGTGAATTCACCTTTGTGTTTCTTTCACTTGGTTATGTGCAATGTCCCCTTTCAAAAAAAAAAAAAAAAAGCTTGCATGCGCGAGAGGGAAGTGCACGTCAGAGCACATATAGGCCACTGCCATTGTTTTGTATGCCATTTTTGTAACCTTGTTTGCACCGGGTTAAATTGAAGGGGTTTGTGATTTTTGGTTTTAGTAACAGAGGTCAATTTTCTGAAAACTATTTTCTTAAGGAAGGTTGTAATTTTGTTTCAGGAGACACTGAAGTTATTTACGTGGTTGTCTCATTTTAATTATTTTCCATATTTTGTTTGATTGGATTGTGATTTTTCCAAAGTATTGCCCTAAACAAAACTTTAATGCTGGCAACATGTATATTAGACTCCATTCCATCTAAACTATTAAAAGATCTGCTTCCAGAAGTCCTACAGATCCTATTTTGACCATTATTAATTCATCATTGTCATTAGGATATGTTCCCAAAACATTCAAACTGGCTGTAGTTAAACCTCTCATTAAGAAACCACATCTTGATCCCAAAGACTTAGTAAATTACAGACCAATCTCTAATCTCCCTTTTCTGTCAAAGATACTAGAAAAGGTAGTATCCTCACAACTGTATTCCTTTTTAGAAAAAAATGGTGTCTGTGAGGATTTCCAATCAGGTTTTAGACCGTACCATAGTACTGAGACTGCTCTCATTAGAGTTACTAATGACCTGCTTCTATCATCGGACTGTGGTTTTATCTTGTTATTAGTGCTATTAGATCTTAGCGCAGCATTCGATACTATCGATCACAACATTCTCTTGGATAGACTAGAAAACTATGTTGGCATTAGAGGAAGCGCCTTAGCATGGTTTACATCATATCTATCTGACCGCTATCAGTTTGTAGCATTAAATGAGAAATGACTCGCAGGTAGTGAGTTTAAGTTATATTTGTATGATATAAATAATGAGCACACTGATGATCTTTCTTGTTGATTAAAATATACACCTTCTCAGAGAGAGCCTCTTCCAGTGTAATGAGAGCTGTGTCCGTGTTGCTGGAGTCGGCTTGCAGAGATGTCATCCTGTCCCCCAAACTCTCCAACTGTTTGTCTCTGTCTTTTAACTGCTCCTGCAGGTTCTCAACCTGAGCGATGTGGAGGAAAAAAAATCACAGTTAAATAGCAACAATAAATAGCTAAAACAAATATACATAAATATGTAAATATTCATCATCCCTTACTCTACCCTGGCCTACATTTCAATCCTTAACCCATAAAAAATTACCAAAAATCTACAAAAGCCAATTAGAAGTGCAGGCTTAAGTCCATGTGGATCCCAAGTTAGACAGATGCCTCTATATAAGGGTCATTTTAGTTCTAGTTGACTACAAGAAATTTATTGCAGAAAATAGTTTTATGTTATTTTGTAGATTCTTTCAAGCGTTTGATACTATCAATCATAACTTCATGGTTTTTTTTGGAAAATATTTTTTTAAAAGCTATTCAGACACTGTAGAATGACTGTAAAAGCCTGAATAAGATATGATACGGAAGGTTTAAAATCAATTAAACATTTTAAAAGGTATACAACCCCATTTCATTCTTCTTTTTTTGCTTGTAAAACAAATTATGGCAATACATTTTAAAAGAGATACATTCTGTGGTATTAGAATTTTAGAGAAAGAGCTGAAATTCTCTCATTTAGCTGATAACAGTAATTAAAAAAGCTTAATATTTTTCTCATCTGTATCTTGTTTGTGTTAAAAATGTGTTATTCCCTTTAAAAATATGTAATTATAATTAGATACTTGGTATTCCAGTAAAGGTGATGGTAAACTATTTAGGTATTAAGATTTGTAAAGAAAGGAAATAAATCATTAGAATTTTACCCCGATTATTAAGAAAATATAAAAAAAGATTAAATCTGTCAATTAAGGGAAGCACATTATTAGCCAAAACAGAAGGATTGTGTGTCAGGTTTAGTGTATACGGCACCTTTCATACGGCGTTACGATAGTCATAAAAGAGGTGGATAATTTTTTATTCTTTTACATCTGGAAGAACAGACCACGTTATTTAAAAAATTCCATTCTGTGTGATCCAATTTAAGATGGTGGTCTTAATGTACTGGATTTTAGTACTGCTAACTGTGTATTTAAGAACAAACAGATTAAGACCTGGCTAAAATTTTTGGGTGGTCAAATTTTTATGCCATGTTTTTTCAGGTTTTTGTAAATATTTTGCTGGCAATTTGTTAAAGGATGAATTGATGTAAACTAATTTATTTAACCTTAAAGTATCCATTGTACTGTTACAATCTTAAAAAATGAGCTAAAACTATTTCAAACATGTTTCGATATTTCACGCGAAACAAATATTGATTTAAAAAAAATGTTCTATGATTCCAGGAGCATCCTTATATTATCTTATATCATCCTTATATATCTAGTTTGTTTATTTCTATTAAAGCTGACATTGTACATATATGGTTCCGTTACAAATTGTTTATGTTCCTAGTTTTTTTCCATGCTGATGGCTGTGCAATAGAGATGGACCGGACCAACTGTTGAAGAGCATCTCCAAGACGCTATAAACCATTTATGTATAACAATCATTGTTGATGTTTGAATTACAGGAGATGTGACAACCAGGACAGAATGCCGTTCCAGATACACCTTCCACACCAGACTTCTCATATGGATTGCTGTCTACTAGCATATTATTTGTTCCCTTCAGAATTAGGTGCAGACGTATATTATTCAGGGTCATGAACACAAATATTGCAAGAATAGGGAATGTGCCTTATTTAAGGTATGAATGTTAATTGCACATAAACAACATTCAAGCAAGGAAAAATTACAGGATTTTTTCCCAATTCATCCAATTCAGACCTCCATACTCCCAACGGGGTGAACACACTGACTCAACAAGTGTGAATTGACTATAGTGCTGTATGTTAGGTGTGAGATTCATGATTGCTATAATACATCTATTTAAGAGTTAGAGTTACAAATTACCTACTCATATCACCTGATTGTGGTTGTATCTCGTTAATAGTGCTATTAGATCTTAACTAAGCATTTAACACTATCGATCACAATTTTTTTTTTTAATAGACTAGAAAACTATGTTATCATTAGTGGAAGTGCCTTAGCATAAATGAGGAGATATCATATTGTTGAAGTGAAATATGTAGGCTCAGTACTAGGGCCATTACTTTTTACACTTTACACGTTACCTCTGGGAGATATTATCATGAGACATGGTGTTCGCTGTTACTGTTATGCTCTGATGACACTCAGCTGTATATTTCTTCGCAGCCCAGTCATACACACCAAATTGAGAAACTAATAGTCGAAACTAATAGTTTATGTACGCCACTGATGGTCAGTAATTACTACTAGCACTGTTTTTGCCATCCAGTTGATTTTATTGCAAAACAACAATGATGACCACAGCATAGATTTTTTGATCACCTAATCAGTAATGTATTAAGCAGAATGAGGTGTGTGTCACGGTGTGGTTCAGAGAAGGAGCACTCAACGAGAATATAACGAATATGTGATATTACACTCCCCTCCCGGAAGGTGTGACCTCACACCTAAAATAACAACAAAACCCTGAATGGAGGAGGTTCAGTGGAGGGCGAACCCCCAGGAGGGGGGTTGGCAAACAGAGTCAGTGATGAACGGAGTCCAGGGAGGAACAGGAGACAGGAGGAAACCGGAGCAGGAGGAGATCTGTGGGATCCAGAGCACAGCCAAGAAGATCCACGGTGGAGCTGACGGAGAGAGGAGCCATGAAGGGGGAATGACCGTCGACTCCATGGGGCCGACCAACGGCGGCGGAGCAGGTGGTGGAGGAGACAGAGATGGAGGCGGAGAGCCAAAGAGCCAGGGTGACACAGAGGAGCTGGAGGGCCTAGGTGATGCCACTGGCACTGGCGAACGATGCAGAGGGCGGAGGAGTAGAATCCCGAGGCAACGGATGGTCGACGACAGACTAAGGTGGAGCCGAAGGGTCAATGGAGCCTAGCGGAACTGGTGGAAGGATGGGCCACAGTGGAGAGGAGGGAGCTAGGAGCCAAGGGGGAGCCGACGGGTCTATGGGCCGATGATGAGCTGAGGATGAGCACAGGGGCTGCTGGGAAACATCGACGGTGGCTGGATAGGGTGGGCAGACTTTGTGCGCGGTCACTGGAGGAGGCACTGGAGGCGGAACAGTCTCTGGAGGGCGCCCTTTGGGCAGGGACTCAGGACGGCTGGAAGGAACAAGGAACTCAGTACACAGGGGAGGTGCCAGATCTAATTCCAGATCCAAGTCCTTCAGCTCTTCCTGTAGATCCAGCAGCCCCAGATGTATAATCAGCTCATCCTCAGCCGTGGTGCAGTGGGCAGAGCTCCACTCAGCGCTCTCATTGCTCTGAGCATTCTCCACCGCAGTGTGCTCTCTTGAGACCTGAGCCGATTACGTCAGAACAGGTGCATGAGCCACATGCACCTGTTCTGACGTAATTGGCTCAGGTAGCGCGACGATCCTCGGCTCTGTCGCTCTCTCAGGTGATGGCGCACAGGCTCCGATCCTTTGTTAGCGGTGGGCACTGACTGTGGCTCCGCATCATGGTGAAGTGGTGGGCTGGGCTCTGGATCCTGAGTGGCGCTCGTGGTGTTGTCCTCGGGCTGCAAAGTCACTGGTGAATTGCACGACACCAGCACCCACTCGATGTGAGCGGTGATGCTCTCTCAAGGCAGGAAACAAAAACCACACATAAGAACAACATGATCGAACAAACTGAACTGAAACCAATGGGAATTAAATACACAAATTAAATAACAATTAACTCAAAACACCTGAACACAACAAGACAATTAACAGAAGACAGAAACTAGAGCACACGGCACACGAAAACAACAAAAGAGTCAGAATATGTGACAGTGTGCCTGTGTGGTTTCTAAATTTTTTTCCAGAGCTGTATGCCTTTGTAGTAGATCTGCTTAATGCTGCCCTCATTACCAGAGCTGGCCCTCCCTATAGGAGAAATGCCAGGGCTTTATCCATTTGAAACTTAATTACATTATTAAATAGTATAGGCCTACATAAATGGATTAGTAACACTATTTAATGTGCATAAGATAAAATAAAATGTAATGTACTTAAAAAGTTGTAAAAAGTACAGTTTTCTTCAGAAATGTAATCCGGTAAAATGAGTCAGTTGAATACTTGAATAAAGTAAAATTCTACACCTCTGTACAATATACGTCACATAACTAAAAATGCATTGTCAATTTTAAAAGCCTCTGTTTTCACAGTCCAAACTACATATCAAAAACACATCTTCACAGTTATCCACTTTGGAGAACATTTTCAAAAGGTTCAGTTTTTCTTGATTAAACATAAGAGAAACGAAGAGAAATGAAGAGAGAAAGAAACATCAGAAAGGACAAGGCCTCTGTCGTTTCTGCATTGTCATATTCATTATGCTAACTATTCTGAGAGTTGTTTTTTTTTCATTACTATAAGGGAAGAGCATGGGAAACAAAACGTGTGAGATGGCAGATAACTGAGGTGCTTCTCGCTTAGTAAGAATTTTTACTTACCATGCCCAGATAACTTTACAACTCTTTGTTTAATGTATTCAGATCAAACATTCTTCAAGTTTTGCCTTACATGTGTGAACTGGATAAGATCTATTCCTAATTTACTTGTGAATTTAGTAGTAATTGAGAGAGTCTGTGGACTGGGAGTACTTAGCTGCATTTGTATATGTGTAAACACAGGACTTTCTCTGCAGGGCTTTAAACCGAAAGCATTTTTTTGTTCTAAATTGAGATTGTTTGGCTCCAGTTATGTATGCAGATTTACCACTGAAACAGCCAAAGGAGTCAAGATTATGACCGGTCTAAGCTGCCCCAATTTGTACCACATGCTCTTGAAATCACATTCAGAAATAAGCGTTATTGAGATCACTCTACAAGTGAAAGGCAGTGAGAGTGATTTTTAGCAACAAACAACTGGAGGTCATTCATTTTCAAAGAAATTGAGAATTTCTGGCGAACTGTGACCGATTGTTGCCAGTCAACTTTATGCAAATGAGAAGAAACATGTTGTCTACATTTACATAGCATTAATGCGTTTGGCAGATCCTTACAAGATTCTCGTTTGTGTGCGGTAGATGGGAGTGAACAAGCATGTCTTTTGCTTTCGAGCAGAGTTCGTGTTTGTTGGACTTGTATAATATCCAGGAAAATGTTTTAGTTGGTTTTTTGTTTGCTTGTTTGTTTCCAGTTATCTCTTTATTTGCTAGAGCTTTAACCATGTAAAAAACTGTTAATTTAAGAGAAGCGGATAGATGTAGCATCTGAAGTTGTTAATTACAGATAGTCCACCTACAGTGTTCTTACCTAAGAAAGTACCGTAATAAAGGTAAAGTACATGGGTTAAGGTTAGGTTTAGAGGTAGGTTCAGGTTTAGTATCTAGTTAGTACCTAATTACTATAATATGTACATAGTCTGTACATGAGAACAGGAGTGTAGAATAAAGCGCAACAACAAACAAAAAAAAAACATATATTAAAAGTTACAATAATGGATAGATAACCATGCACAAAACATTACTGGGTAGTCACTCTCTCCATTTCAGTCAAAAAGGTGCTGTTCAAAGTCACTGACATACCCTACATAACTTTAATTGCAATTCATCATCACACACGCACAAAAAAAGCACAATCTTTTATGTTGTAAAGCTACATATAAATAGAATCTAACTGTGCGTGTTGGCTCTCAGGATAAACTTTTAGCATGTTTATGATGCTAAAGTTTTCTGTTTGTTCTGGCTGGTCTTGCATTTAGCCATATTGCCAGTCAGTTTTCATCAGCTGTGTAGTGTATGGCTTTTTACAGTAGTACAGTATTGCTGCATATGGCGTCAGTTTGCTTTTCAGAAAAAAAAAGTATTGTTCTAAAGTGTAGAAAAGAGGTTCTTAAATACTCACTGGTACATTTCAAATGTGTCTGGTTTACCTTTTTTTGTAGGATGTTGATCTTCTTCTCCTTGACCTCCAACATGTCCTTCAGGTCACATATCTCACTATTTAATGTTCCCTTCTCTTCTATGAGATCCTGGGTCTGTTTGACCTTCTTGTTTAGGAATGACTCTCTCTCCTCCAGGCGTAGACGTAGAGCATCCACCTAACGGCAACAAACAGTATTCAGAGGAATTTCAAACCTCATAATAGTAATCTTCAGAGTAAATGTATTTATTTATTTATTTATTTATTTTCACTAGACTTGGGATCACTCAAATGTCTCATGGGCTTTTATTTTACTTTGTATAATTTATCTTGGTCTACCTAGACGTGTCTGGGTTTAGTTAGTTTTGGCTGTAGTGTGTGTTTGTATACTAGTCACTTAGACTCTGGAAGACTGCATCACCAGAACTGACAGAACCAATGGAACTATTAATATAGAAACAATCATGGCTAATCACATTGGTGTAATTTGGCAGATTTTAATGATTTTTTACATTTTACATGAAATTGATGGCCTTAAAACAAATGTACTCTGAATGATAAAGTTGACACAAGTCCCCATTGCCCTCTTTGTGATTTTGCCCCTCTAAGTTATGATTCAAAAGGGTCACAGAAAGTCTTGCCCATCTGTTTTTCAGGTATATAATTTATAGTTATAATGCTGTTTACTAACTTAAGATGTTTACTGCATATATTTAAGTCCAATATAAGGAAGACATGCAGGTTCCAGCATTTCAGGCTATTAAAAATGCAGTGAGAACGTGAGAACTGAGGGTTAGGTTACTCTTCACCTGAGAGGCACATCATTGAGTTATAGGCTGTGTTCATAGCTGATGTGGAAAAAAATAAACGCATAAAAAAATCTCATAGTTCACATTATGGTACTTTGACTTTCAATTTAATTTCAGACTCAATGTTTTTTTTTCTTTATCTTAGCAATAATTGGTAACATTATCTTAACAATGCTTTCTCTACACCAACCTGACAAAAAACACAATTATCACTGTAGTCTACAGAGATTCCCCTCAGTCCTGTCAGAATTATATAATGTTGCGCTAATTTATTTGATGTAAATTCATATTCCATTCGAGCGGTCCATGTACTGTAGAGACTGTGGACAGATGTGTGGAAATGTATGTACTTGCCTCTGTCTGAAGGATATTAGCTCTGTGTTCTTTGGCTGTGAGAGATTCCTTCAGGACATCTATGTGCTGTTTGCAGTCAGAGTTTTGATTGTTCAGTGTGTCAAGCTTAGTTTGCAGCGCCATCGACTCAGAATCTTTCTTTACTACTTCCTGTTTCAGCAGATCAATCTGTTTCAGACAGACAATTAACAATGATCACCATGTTAACACATGAGGGAAATAACAAAAACTAATTTCCAAGAGGGAATTTATTAGAAACTGTGACATATGGTGGAAAATTCATTTATACTGATGAAAGAAGGACAGCTGGGGGACCCATAATACTAGGATATAGTTTAGCGTTTGCAGGTAGGATAGCTTTTCCTCCTCTGGAAAAGTACAGGCACTATGGTTTGTAACAGCGGATGAGATTAAAATATAAAAGTAGAGGACTGCTCTCCCTCTTGGTCACCCTCTGCAGCAAACTGTGTGTTTGTTTCTCTATGACTATCTGATTTTCTTTGAAAATAATAAAATCTTTAAAGACCATTATTGAGTTTGTCTTCTATATGGTGAGAGTTGTTTTAAAATTGCCACGACACATAACCAATGTTTAAAATTAGAAATGTTATTAAACTTTTATACCCTAAATTAGCTCATTTCAAATTTGATACCTCCTGCAGGTCTTAAAAAAGTTGGCACTGGGGTAACAAAGGGCTGGAAAAGCAAGAAATTGTGATAAGATTCACCTGGGAGAACATTTAGCAACTAAACTAATTAACAGCAGGTCTATAACATGATTGGCTATAAAAGTGATGTCTTAGAGAGGCAGTGTCTTTCAGAAGTAAAGATGTGCAGAGGCACTTTAATCTGTGAAAGAGTGTGGAAAAGGTCTGTGGAACACTTGGAACAAGTGGAAAACAATGTTCCTCAGTGTCAATTTTTATAGTCAAAACATCATCAAAAGACAAGGCCAATGACCTCTGCTGAATGCCTGTGGTCTTTGTGTCTCAGATGACATTGACATCACTGCATGATTCTGTCATTGAGGAATATTTCCACAAACTACTGTTGGTAAACACAATCTGCCATGACATCTGCAGATGCCAACTAAAATTCTATCATCAAAAAGGAAGCCATATGTGAACATTGTCCAGGAACTGTTTCAAAGTGGAAAAGTGTCGGGCTAGTCCAAATTTGACATTTTTATTGGAAATCACAGCCTAAAGAGGAGGGAGGTCTTCCAGCATGTTATCGATGTTCAGTTCAAAAGCCAACATGTCTGATGGGGATGGGGATATACGTGCATACGGTATGGGCAGTTTGCCTGTTTTGGAAGACACTATGAATGCTGAAATGCATATAATGGTTTTAGAGCAACATATTCTCCCATCCAGACTACGTCTATTTCAAGGAAGGCCTTGGTATTTCAGCAAGATAACGCAAAACCACATACTGCAGTTATTATAAAAACGTGACTTTGTAGCAGAAGAGTCCAGAGATGAATTGACCTTCAGGTATTTCACCTATAGAGATAACTTGGTGAATTATTGAAAAATGAATATGAAAAATATTCAAAGACATCCACAAACTCTTAAGCAGTTGGAAATGGGTCCAAATTCCAACACCAGAACTCATAACTTCGATGTCTAGAAGTCCCAATGTGTACACAATAAAGAAACATTATCCCTAGTCAGAGATCATAACCACTATCATAGACATAAACCGACCAACATTACTTTTATCTGATAACATTTTTGCTATGGTCATGCCATGGTTTCCCATGCACACTTAGCTATAGTAATACTACAATAATCAGGTAAGGCCCACTTTGTAACGTTGATACTGTGGCACCAGAATTTGGAGCATCTAAATGCAAAAGCTTTATTTACACACATGGTCAAACAGGCAGGGTCAAGCACCAGCAAATCAGTACATTCCAGGCTAGGCAAAAGAGTATTTTCAATAAACAAGCAAGGGTCAGGGCAGGCGGCAAACAACCAAGAAAGATACATTTACAAGAGTAGCACAAGACACAGTGACATGAGGGGCAAGGGACACATGTCCTGACACCAATGGTAAGAGTCCTGGGTGGAATGCCCTCTAATGGAGTTCATGGGCACCAGTTGGAAATTATGATTCTACGATCCATAAATTCATCTAGAATGGTAAACAACCGAGACTAAAATTTGAAACCCTGCAGTGGGCAAAGCAAAATGGGGGTCTGTCGCTCCCAAACTTTTAACTGTACCATAGACTTTTTTAAATAAGATGTATTCAGCTATGGCTTAAGGTTCCATGGAAGGAGATTATGGAGAGTTTAGCTGTCAAAAATAGATTATAAAATGTTTTTCTCTGGACTTAGTAACAATGTATGCTTTCTTTTGGTCCTATAATGTACACTGTAGTCAATTTTAAGTTGCTGAAAGAAATAATCAATATTCAAGTAAGTGACACAATACATCTATTTGGCATAGCCATAGTATTCTTTCAGGAGGTTAACCATTCGTCCTCAGTGACTGGATGCAGAAAGGCATCTATATATGCACTGAAACACATTAAAGAACCTAAAGACTTTTAAGAACTATGTGAATGGTATAAAATGGAAGCTTGGACCTTGTTTTTATATTTGCACCTAAGATCAGCAATGAGTGCCCTGGAGGGAAATGCTCCCCTCGCATCCAATTATTACTAGTCTTGATATGACTTCTAGGCACTTTATCTCATGGATGTTCAGGTAAGTTTTGAAGTCTACATCAAAGGGCTTAACTATACAGCGTATATGGGAAAGAGATTGTGAACTTGATGAGGGTATCGTGGACTGGGGCAGAACATGGCAGAACATCCTCTCTTCATCGAGAAATCCAAATCACCAACTTATGCATTTTAAGTTCTGTCACAGGACTTACTGGACCCCACTAAACCCTTCTGCAATAACTTGGAACCTTTTTCTATATGATGTGGAAAAGTGAAAAGGTCAAAATGTTTTGGAATGCAGTATGTTCTGTCTTATCAAAAATTATTGAGTACCATTTAAGGGTGAATCCTGCTCCATTGCTACTGAATGACAACTGAATGGCATTAAGTTTTTTGGGGGTGAGACATATGCAAAAAAAAAAATTAAAAGCAACACTGGTTAGAAATATCCAAGGCTCGGGTGAATATGGCACAAATTTCTACACTACAGAACTGGACTGTTGCTGCTGATAAAATGGTCAAATATATTGCACAGAATTATGATTTAATAGTAAACTTATGTAGGGTTTTTTCTTCTACAACATTCACTGGAACCTAGGTGTTATGATCCCTGTGACTTCTTTTTTGTTTTGTTTTGTGTTGTTAACCTTCTTGTGTACTCAGTATGCTCCCCATTGTAAAGAGACCTCTGGGTGGGTGGGTGGGTTGTGGATGGTTTGTATGATGTATTATTGGGATGTTTACATTTACATTTACATTTAGTCATTTTGCAGACGCTTTTATCCAAAGCGACTTACAATTGAGAGTACAACTTACAATTGAGAGTACAGGATGTTACTTTGTTTTAATTTTCTGAAACAAAAAAGTAAACAGCAACAGCAAGTGTATAAGAGAAAGAAGCTTTCCCACATCTTCTCTCAGTCAGATATGGAAACAGATGCCTGTATGTTTGTTAATATACTGTGTTTGTATTGTCCTTATCTTAGAAGATCAAAGTGCTATCCATTCTTACAGGTCAGTTGTGGCCTAATGGTTATAGAGTCAGACTTGAAGCCCAAAGTTTGGTTACCATACTTGGCCTACAAGTCACATCACTTTTGTCCTTGGTGTTGCTAGTGCAGTGCTCCTTTTGTTTGAGCAATAGGAATCATTTTTGGAATATGCATTTTTGGATGCAGCCACAGTGTATAGTGAAAAGGCATACAAGTAAATGTGAGTTGACTTTTTTGTATAATCGAACATGAATGAATCTGAGTCCAGTCAATGAGTGAATAAAAATGAGAGAGCAAATTCGGACACTGTGCACATAAAGTACAGCGAAACATGTCAGCGTGACATTCTCTAGCAGCTAATCATTCAGCAAGCCATGTACAGTTATTATTGAGGTGCATTGTGGGATCGAATGAGTACACTTGATAAAGTCCTGTGATTTCGAATACCACCTGAAATAATGCAATACATAGGTATAAAGGGGGACAGAGGATAAAAAAGGATATTTTAGTGATTATCTCCAAAGCTGGTTGTACAATACAGTTCTTTTATCGATCTACAAAATGATGAGCTACAAAGAAAGTCATTAATGTCAGTACTTGTGGTGTAGATGAAAGTACCTATCTATCTGTCTTTCTGTGAAGCGAGTCCATTCTTACCTTGTTCTTCATGAACTTTGAGTGGTTCTTGTAGACTTCCATCTGTTTAAAGTCTTCACCCCGGCCATCTGTGTGCAAAAGGCCATTTGTCTTCATCGTTTGGATCTCGTCCTCCAGGTCTCGAATATTCCGCTCCAGTGATGCAATTTTGGTGTCCTGTGTTGGGATATGGGATTTACAAAAAGCTGTACAGTTGCAGTGAGTGTGCCCGGCAACAGATCAGTGTATATACCACCGGAGGACTTGCTTTCAGTGAGTATTATGCTCTGTGCTATTGATTTATCAGAGTTTAATAAAGCACCTCTAACTTGAACCTATCACCAGCACCTTTCACTTAGATACAGTACAATCTTATTTAGGTTGCACAGAGTTAATTGTATGACTAATTGCAACATGTATAACATATAATATTAACATCATTACTTAATGATGAAGAAAGAGCCTTTTTCATTATGTTGTTGTTTTTTTATTAATGCTTCAACTGCAAACAAAATATGTGTTACTACAGTTTAACATTTCAATTTTTATTTCCATCCTGACATCCAAAGCCATTGGAATTGTTTTTTTGATACTGCCACGTGACGTCCTGAGAAAATGGTGCCATGAACTTATTATAGGGACAATCCTCTTGAAATACCCTGGTATTAAAGAAATGTTCTGGATTCAGTGGTACTTAAGCTCAATCCTCAAAATGCTGTTATTTACCACAGGAGATAGATTCAGTTCATCCCTCACTTTGTGAAATTCATAAAAATAAATGCTTTACAAAAGGCGCAATGGGATAAGCGTACAGAAGAAATTATGGAAACATGCAGCTCGTATTTTTAATGTTGATTCTTCAGTAAATATGTAAATGATAAGTGCTACTTGAGCTAAAATCAATTATATCAACTTTGTGCCATTGAACTTCTGTTTATGTGTTTCTGATGTAAATCCTGTGATTAGTCAGTGCCTTTCTAGTATTCTAGCATGTACGTATGTGAACGTTACTGTTTTTAAGCGATTATGGCAGGAGATGGATCACAAATGTTCACGTTGTACGTTTTTTCCCTAAACACACACGTACAATCTTGCAGCTGCTTTGAAAACTGTATGTAGATTTACGTTTGTATTTTTATGTTTCACTTATTGTTCTTCCATTATAATTTTATCGCGATGAACTTAGGGTTCATTACCACAAGGAGACAAATGACATATTTTCATAATCGCACACGTCTTGCGTAACCAAGATCAGACTGTAAGTGTAAACCGCAAGCAGACAGTTTATATAAAAAGAAAAGTTTATAGGGTTTGTTTTGGACCCCACTGTGCATATTTCATAAGAATGAATCGCAGGAAAATGAAATTGTCATCTCTATGGCCAGTCCAGCCTATATCTGCTATTACACAATGTTCTGCACAAGAAAAGTCCATTTTTTAAAGATTAAAGTGAATAGCGGATGTCAGTTAAGTGCTTCTGTAAATATAGGTCGAGCAATTCTACACACTTTATAATAATAGAGTTATGTGTGCACTGTACCTTCCATATGAAATCAGGCTCGTAGCACAAGGCTGGGGATGTTCTCTGAAACACATGACATGAAGCACGTATCAGCACACTTTAACTGCATTCATATAACATACATCAAACTGCATCCACATGATCATAAAAAGACGCTGCTTACCTACACACACAAATACAGCGTAAAAGCAGTGTGTTAGAAGCAGTTCAGCTGCAGAAATAATAAGCCAAGAGATTTACAGATCAGTGTCATGACTGATCTGTGTTATCTGTGCTCTCGCAGAGCTCTCCCTCCTAGAGAGTCTAGACATTGTGTGCGTGTCACCAACAGCAGTAGAGTTACTAAGACATGCAACCTCCCAATAGATGAAGGTAAAGCTAACATGAAACCTGCATTAAGCTAGCAAACTGCGCAGTATTTATCATTGGAATGGAGTCTCAGATCGTGAATCAGTTTATCTTATACACAAATTCAGATCCTGTCTCACTACACACTGGGACACCGATCAATCTAAATTCAGACACGTTACAACATTTTTACATTTTGCTTATCAACAACAGAAGCAAGGCTAGCTCTCCAAGATTATATTTTGTTGAAATACATATAAATTATTATTTCCAAACATTATCTAGATCGTGTTCACTTCCTGCCTGGCGATGTGTGTTTATGCTGATATGTAATTCAATTTCGATCGCATGTCATGTGTTAATAAAATAAATTAATTAATTAATGAACAAAAAAAAGATGTTTTGAGTCCTTACAGTAGGATTTCATCCAAGTGAACATTGAACGGTAATTAATGGCAAGTTTGGTGTTGATTTCATGTGGATTCATCTGAAGGATTCTCTTTCTCAACCCTTGTTACAGTTTGGGGTTCTCCTGATGGTTTCTGCCTCCCCATCATAGTGTTTTTGGCACCCCCTAGTGGTCACTACTAGACTCCGCAGACAGCTGGCATTTTTTTACTCTGTCCATTTTTATTTTTTTGTGAGCTATTTTGTTGTATAAACTCCTAGCAGGTTTCCTGGATCGGTTCAGGATTTTCTTTAAAGATCTCTTTTAAGATATATTGTGAAAAAAGAAATGTAACCAAAAGTGCATTATAATCACTGGTTAAAAGCATGGATAGCAAAAAAGCTCTTTGAGTCAGGAAAAACTGTGGTGTTTTGCATGCTATATACATGGCATCTTTGTACGATCTGACGTTTTATATGTTCGCAGGATTAAAGATCTCACCTTCACGCTGATGACGGTGTTGAGGACTTTAGTCTGGGTGGCTTCTGTTAGCTGGTCTCTCCTGTGTAACTCCTGTGGAGGAACTCGATAGAAACAGGGATGTCGACTCATCCTTCTCTCATGCCAGCACAGTATCTATCTGTCCTTCTATCACTCTCTCACACTGAAGAAAACGTCCTCTTCTGTGATGTTTTTACAGCTAAGCTACATGTAAACGTTTGTTCTTCCCTTCTCTCTATGCATGTCATCCATGAACAATTGTGCTACAGGTCTCTATCTATTATTCATTTAATTTTCTTTTGCTTTTAGCTGTATGGCTTCCTTTGTGTAAAATGTGATCTCTCTTATAATGACACAGCAGGCTAGTAAACACGCCCTCAGGCAGCCAATATCAATAATTCATGTGAGGTGTTTTCCGTCAGCAAACCCTTACCTTCACACTTGTATGCTTTGCATTGGCCTTTGAAACATTATAGAACAGCAAAAATATATAAAATATATCGTTTTTCTTCTTCTTTTTTAGCACACAATCACAGGTTTTTCAAGCTATGAAGAAAATCATCTAGTGTTAAGGCAGGCTTCGTGGTTGGAAAGCAGGGGGCTGGTCCGGGGCCTGTGCTTTCAGTCAGAAAACATGTCTATTTTTTGATGCAATAAAAAATAGAAGTGAGGCAATATGACATTGCTAAAAAAGAACATTATTTTGTGTATTTGCTGTAATGCAATGTGTTTATGAGGTTTAATGTACAAAAAAACTAAAAAAATTTCCACATATTGTACATTATTGTTTGTCCTTCAAGCCCCGCTTTCCTGAAACAGGTTGATTTGTACAAAGCTCATCATTCTAAAAATGCAAGGTGTGCTCTGATTGGCCAGCTATTCAGTGTGTTTTGATTGGCTAAATGACAAAAGCATGTGATGGAATTGTTACACCCTTTACTATAACATGGGGCTATGACACAAAAACAAAAAACACTCTACAATCGAGGTATTTGTTGCATCCAGTGGAGACAATATTACTGATTATCATGATTTTGTACTGTATTTTTATGTGTCGCGTAGCAATCAATCAATCATTTTTATTTATATAGCGCTTTTAAGCTTTTAAGATTAAGAACTTGGTAGAACTGTGTTCTGTTGAGAAGGAGGTGTGTCCTCCTTTTGGGTCTCTGAACGTGTTCCAGCCAGGTGTGACACTGGAGCATGGGAACCTAAACACCAAAAGGTTTTTACAATTACATTTGGGATCTCTTTGTCTGGTCTGAGTATATAAGAAAAGTGACAAAACACAACAAGGAGTGATTCTGTAGCCAGATCGGTCCGTAGGGTGGTGTGTGTCCTCATACACCACACTATGTACTTTTTAAAGACCAGGTATAATGACCTTTTAAGTTTGTTTTACTTTGTTTTGTGTTATTTTTGTACTGCTGATCAGTTGTGCAAATGTTTATCAATTATACCAATTTGGAAACTATTCTTGCCTGGCAAAATAAACATTAATCTTGGTTAACTTCAAATATTGTCTGAAATAACTTTTCTAGTAGGTTAGTGACTTCTGAGGTTTTCCTCATTGTTGGCGTGCTAGGGTGAGTCAGATCAACGATCTGGAGCCGTCTGGAGATCTTGACTTCTGGCCACCAAACTGGCTTAGCATGCTATTACTTAGGGAACGCATAAAAAATGACTCTTTTTGAGTCTATTGAGGAGATGGCTGCATTAAGGTAAGCGATCTACGGGGCAGCCTCTGACTAAGACCTGGACTAGACCAGATGTGTCGTGAGTCTGTTCTCTAAGCGACCCAGACTCCTAACGAACGATAAGTCCAAACTAGGAAATATTATAGTTAATTAATGATCCAAATTTAATCACAACTAAAGGGATCAGCAGTTACATTTAAATAAATATAACTAAAATCACGAAAGATTGGAGTCAGATAAAATTATGTATAAGGTCAGTACTACAATTGGAAAAGCAAAAGATTAATATATATTAGTGATTTTTAAAGAGACGCAAGGAAAAGACCGAACGCGCATTAAACTTCTACCAGGGCCTCTGGATTCTGTTCTTCAGGAAAAGGGGGACCCTTACAGTGCTTTATGAACATTGTGTTGGCAATAAGTAACTTTGCACTTACATGACAACAAACTTTCATTAGTGTCAGTAGAATATTAGTAGACTGGTAGGGTTAGGGTTAGAATTAGTTGACAAGTTCATCTATAGTCTGTTGTAGAATATATAACAAATAGTTAGCAGATAATAATCAGACATTGTACTTATACTCTAATGAAGCTAGTTGACATGTAGGTGCAAAGTTACTTATTGTAACTTATTGTGACATTTAAATCTAGACTCATCTGTTTAGCTGTGCATTGTACATCCAAACTGACTGTACTGTATTTTATGGATAATCATTTTTCATTTTAAAGTGTTTTAATTTTAAATGGTTTTTAAATTCCTTGTTTTATTTTTGATTATTTTATTTTAATGTAAAGCACTTTATTTTACTATTGTGTGTGGAAAAAATGCTATATAAATAAAATTGCAATGCCATGCTTTACAGGCGTGTAGGCATATAGAAGATCAGAAATTCCTAGAGCTGCGTAGGGGAAAGAGTGGCATGTCTTCTACAAAGTATAGCAATGGTCTAGTATTTTTTTGTCCCTGGTGGACCATGTGATATGCTGTCTGTATTTAGGCAGTTCACAAGTGAAATTAGCTTTATAAAAAAAAATTGAGAATGGTAATGAAAGAATGCAGATAATGATGCTTTGTGGGTGTGATTTAATCAACCAACAGTTCGACTGAGCAACAGTGGCCTGAATGGTAGAGTTCCAAGACGAAAACTGCTGCTGAGCAAAAAGAACATAAAGGCTCGTCTCAGTTTTGCCAGAAAACAACTTGATGATCTCCAAAACTTTTGGGAAAATACTCTGTGCACTGAAGAGACAAAAGTGTTTTTGGAAGGTGTATGCCCCATTATATCTGGTCTAAAATTAACACAGCATTTCAGAAAAAGAACATCATATCAACAGTAAAATATGGTGGTGGCAGTGTGATGGTCTGGGGCTGTTTTGCTGCTTCAGGACCTGGAAGACTTGTTGTGGAATCATGAACCAATGAATGAAACCATCAATTGTGCACAAAATCCTGAAGGATATGTCTGGCCATATTTTCATGATTATTACAGAATTTGGGAGCTAAATGGGAAAAGGACTGGCAGCCTGCAGTTGATTTGATGTTCTAGGTATTCTAAAGCTGCCAGAGTTTTGAGAATGCAGCTGACCTGGGGGGTATTCCAAAAAGCTTGGTTAACTTACCATTTGATAAATCATAACCTCTGGGTTGATTTACCCCAAACAGGCATACCATGAGTATGTCGGTTCCAAAACACCTGAGAAGAGTTAGCTTAATCAACCTCCAACTGGTTACCCAGAGTTAGTGCGCGTGCACGGTGCATGTAGAAAGACATTTTCAATGGATCGCCGATTTCACGAATCACCATGGAAACTCAAAGCCAAAAAAAGAGAGCGGCGTATTTCACAGAGGCGGAGTTGGAGGTTTTAATGCATGCTTATGAGGAGTTAAAGCCAATAATATTAAAAAGAAGTAATACAGCTGCATCAGCGAAAGCAAAAGAGTTGGCTTGGCAAAAAATAACCGACAGAGTGAATGCGTGAGTGTATTAAATTACAAATGTGGTATTGCGTCCCGTTTTATTATAATGACGTATGATTTATACATCCTTTTGAATGTTATATCACTATGAAAGCATTTACTTTTGCTGCCATTTATGTGTTTAGTTTAAAATAATAATGTATGTTTCTTATTAAATAAGTGTGTAATCCTTCTGGAGCCACTTAAGAAGTTTAAGCCAAGTCAAAATGAAACACAAAAACATTCTGCAAAAAGGTAATATTTGATTACACAATTACTGAACTATTATTATAACAGGATTTAGTATATTCATTCTGTCATGTAGCTAATAGAAAGAAGACTGAAGCCCGTCTAACTGGTGGGGGCCCACCACCACCTCCCCTCACCCCATCTGAGGAGCTGGCTCTGTCCCTTAATAAAGGGCGACCAGTGGTCGCTGGCATTCCAGGGGGCAGTTCATCACACACAGCATGCACCACAAGTGATGGTGAAAAAATGGTGCAATGTGAGTTTACCTCTATGATTTGTTTTATTTTTTTGTCCTAATAAATGACTCTCAATGGCTTTAATAGCTTTTTGAACAAGATAAATGTTTTATGTAGGCTTATTTTATTTAACTGCATATGATGTATAGGCTACTGTGATTTTAGACTGACATGTTGCTCTTCATGTACTATTTTCTTTGATAATATTGAGAATTTTATGGGTTTATTCTTATAGACACTGATGGTTGGATTGTATTATTGGACTCTCCAGAAAGAACACAGTCTGTCACAGTTGTAAGTGATTTGTTGTCAGGTACCTTTAGTTGCTTTTAGGTTTTGTTTTTTTTTGTCAGATAATGTATACTTGAATATTTTTCCTGTAGGATGAAGATGACGATGAAGAGACCACATCTGCTGTGACAGAAGTGGAAAATGCTGGTAGATCCACGGAGGTATGATGCATACCATTATAATGTATTGCCCTTTTTGCATTAGAGTAACAAACTGTCATTGTCCTTTCACAGAACATACCTAGGGTTTGCCCACAGATGAGGGTCCTTCAACCTCAGCACACAATCTAAGCAGGGTAACAATTTGTGTCCAGCTGTCCATATTTTAATTATATTGTCTGACCAAACAATCTCATTTCTTACATTTTTTCCACCTTCCTAGTTGCCAGCAAAGGAGCTGTATAAGGTCCATCTTCAAAAACAAATAAGGAAAAGTGACATGGAGATGGACCTTATACAGCTTGAAATGGAAGAGAAAAGGCTCCTCGTTAAAAAAGCAGCACTTGAAATTGAATTACTGGAGCATCGCCTTAAGATGAGAACTTGTCTGAATATTCTGTCACAACAATCTGTTGCATGATAAAAGTGTTGGGTGTATGTATATCTGTGTATGTATAAAGCAACATAAAAAAAAAAAAACCTTTGTATTGAATTTTACTTTATTTTTTTCCAGAAAATAAAGAAATGAAGTGCCTGGCAGACCAGTGCAAAAAAACTAATAAAAGTAATTTTGACAGATCCTGTCTCTCAAAAGTCTCCCGTCTCTGTTGGCCTGTAGAGTCTGTAGGTGTTCCTCTGGGCCATCTTCCTCAATACAAGGAGGGTGGCTCTCTCCTCTTATAGTGGCAATATTGTGAAGCACAACACAAGCCACTATAATGTCACATGCCCTCTCTGGACTAACCCGGAGCCCACGCAGACACTGAAACCGAGATTTGAGGATCCCTATAGTCATCTCCACCTTGGCCCGTGTTCGGCTGTGAGCCAGGTTAAAGCGTGTCTGTGGTCCAGGCTCAGGTTCAGGGTAGGGTGTCATTAAACAGGGCAGACAAGGGTATCCTCTGTCCACCAGCAAGTAACCATTGTACTGTCCTGTAATGATTGAAGTGTACAACACAAATATAGTAAAAAGGAAAAAAAAATTGTATAAAGTAAAACATACCCTGCTGAAATGCCTGGCATAATGATGACTCGCGGAAAATTTTGGCATCATGCACAAATCCTGGCCATTTTGCCTCGACATTGGTAATTATTTGGGTTGCCTCACATATTACCTATGTAGTGGAAAAAGTAGACTTTCATGATTTTAAGAAGGGAAAAAAGTTAAGTTGTTACCTGCACATTGATACTATGAACAGATTTCCTATTAACATAGTCTCCCTCATTTATTGATGGAGCTTTAATAGGAATGTGAGTGCCATCAATGCACCCAATTACATTTGGAAACCCTGAAACAGAAAGTTATGGAAGTATGAAGTGTGTGTGCATAATGAATACATGTATAGATATCAATAATATGATTAAATATGCATCATAGATTTTACTACAAAGGACAAACCTGCCACTCTGTGAAATTCGTCTTTAATAATAAACAGAGGTTTATGGCCAGGGAACTGTACAAACGTGGGTAAGAACTGTTTAAGTGCCAGACATACTGAACGAACGGCTCTACACACAGTTGCCTTTCCCACATGCTCCGAATCGCCCACACTGTACAAAAAATGGCCAGACGCAAAAAACCGAAGTGCTATGCACAAAATGTTTTCTGTGCTAAGCGCAGAACCGCGGTTTGTCACATTTACGACATGCGGTTTTAAAAGACGTGTTAAATAAACTAAGGAATCTTTTGAAAAACGATAACGCTCTTTTAAATATTCATTGGGGTATGCAAACACGTCAATACGTGGTCGTATAACCCTCTCCCGACGAAAAAAACCTCGTATAAGTTGGGCTTCTACGTCCACAGGATCTTCCTCAAAAGGGCACGCCATGCTCACCAACCTTCTGAAACTAAGTTACTCTGAAACATAACCTGCTCCCGAGCAGGTTATCTTCAGAGAGTCAGTTGTTATGGTTACATACATACCCAGAAAGTTACCTCCGTTTTTGGAACTGAAAGTTGAGGTTATCCACGAACTTACCCTTAAACATACCCAGGTATGTCACATAACCTGCTTTCTGGAATACCCCCCAGGTTATCTTCAGAGAGTCAGTTGTTATGGTTACATACATACCCAGAAAGTTACCTCCGTTTTTGGAACTGAAAGTTGAGGTTATCCACGAACTTACCCTTAAACATACCCAGGTATGTCACATAACCTGCTTTCTGGAATACCCCCCTGGAGGGCTATGATGCGATATGTACTGAGGTGTTAAACTAGGGATGGAAAACTCCAGTCCTGGAGAGCCGCAGCCCTGCAGAGATCAGCTCCAACCCTAATTATAACTCACCAATGTCTACCACTCCCATGTTAAACCGTTCAGGTCTTCATGCTTATTTGCATTTGAAGAGAAACAGTATGTTTCTGCTTCCACTCAAAATAGGCTTTTTCAAAATTGTGTAAATAAGCAGTGGAGTATTTTGAGTTTAAGCTTAACAGAAACATTCTGTGCACAATTGTACACATTAAGAATTGAGTATTGAGAATTGTATTACATTTTGAAAAAAATTAAAAGTTGGAACGCTGGAACAATCTACCTAATACTGTTTGCGAGGCAGACACACTCTGTCAGTTTAAATCTAGATTAAAGACACATCTCTTTAACCTGTTTTACATACAACACACTAATATGCTTATATAAATTAAATATGTTAAAGAATTCTTGGGCTGCATTAATTAAATCAGCCAAAACCAGAAACACTCTCCATGCAGAACCTGATTTTGCCAAGGTCAAAATCTTTGTTGACCCTGGAAGAACACTGTAATCAGATTTGAAGAACCATTTTATAGATTTTATGAAGGCTTACAATCAGTGTTTGTACATCAGTGTCATTCATCTATCATTAAATCTTTAAAATGGAAATGTTTAAGGATTAAACACTGCCACAAAGCAATGTTAACCTTTACCAAACAAGACTGCACAGGGTGCGTGCTTTAATTAAAGCAAGTAAAGATTTCGAGCTAAACATAACAATGATGGTTTGAAGCACCAAGGAAAGTACAACAACATCAATACATAGACCTTTAATTATAATTGCATTAAGGTTACAGGTATCTAAAAACGTCTTTAGCAACATACCCGCCGTCGTAGCTTCAATTTGATACCCAAAACTGTCTAAGTAGGCGACTCACTAGTACAGGATTTAAAACACAGCCTCTTTCCGTTACCCTCCAACGGCTGTTTGAACTCGCCACTTCAGGCCACACGCCTTTATTCTATGTCGGGTCTAATTAAAGTAAACGTTACGTACATTATCATTGTGAATATGCTGCTGCCAAGAGTCGTTTAGTTCCTAGCTCTGAATCGCTGTCATTAAAAAACCCGCCCACCGCGTATTTTATTGGGCGAGAAAACAAGCCACGCCTTGATCCGCTGATTGGCTGAGACGGCTGTCAGTCGTTCAGTTACCTGCCAACAGTATCACTTTAGACGTGGCAGCAGGACGCGTGTCCACTGTGTCGCCGCCAAGTGATGTCAATTGCATCTTTCTTTCTTTTTTTTTTCGAAAAACTTTTAATGAAACATTGCTCGGTCAATTATGTTTTCACGTTGTGTATTTTCACTATATAAGTTTGTAAATACATACATGTTCTGTTCTCTAAAGGAGAATATTAGTTGTCATGGCTAGCTATTTTCATTTTCATATTTGTTAGGCTAGGCTACTATATGACATCCTAAGGCCTCTATAGTACCAACGAATATATCTAAAAGTTTTTTTTAATTTTTTATTTTTTATTTTTTTTGCAAGATATCCAAGGTATACACGTTTTGTACAGGTCCACTAGTATGACTTTTTAAATGGCTGACAGGATAGGATCCATAAAAATACAGGATGAGAGATGGATGATGTAATACTTTTACAAAGTGAGCAAACACACTGCCTTTGAGTGTTATAGCTATAAAAACATGAATATTAGCCTAAGAATATTAGACTACAAAGCTTTGACCTAAAATCAAAACTTTGACTTGGAGTGCAAAGCTACAGTACTGTTAAAAATTTTAGGCACTTGCTGTAAAATGAAAATGCTGTCAAGAACAATTTTCTTTGTCAATTAACTTCTATTAATGGCTTTAGATCAACATTTGGTGTGAGCATCATTTGTTTTTAACCCTTGTGCATCAATTTAAAAAAAGTTACACATATAGGTCCATAGTGGACATAAAAATAAATAAAAATGGAGGCTTGGGAGCACAGTTAAGTTTGGACTCATTTTAAAGAAGACCCATGGTGAATTATTATTGCAGTTTAAAAAGTGAAACTAAAAAAGTTTAAAGCTAAAAAATCTAAGCCATTATTCGAAATAAGTTGAGTTCCAAATTTAAGAATGATACCTCAAAAAATTTGCTTTTGCACACACACACACATACATTGTTTTTTCTCTGACATCCATACCAACACACACACATAATTTATTAAATTCGTACTATAAGAGACTACAATATGCATAAGCAGAAAACATGAATTAAGTTAGTATTTGCTTTACACTGTTTTAACATTGAATACAAACAAGAAATTATGGTGGGGGGAAAAAAACGAAATTAAAACGCCAGTAGGTGCCAGTATTTAATCATTTTGTCAAAGTCATTGAGCGGTTCATTCAAGATTCATCAGATGTTTATGCATGTAATAATGAAACTTTGACTCAACTAATTTGTTCAAAACACTGAATTATTCAGAAATGAATCGGCTGGTCGCTGAGGGATGCGCGGTGATTCCGCCTAAAATATACACTACGTGACCTAATATTATTGTACTTCCTTATTAAACTGTCTATTGAACTATTCAAGTGTCGTAATGTTGAAACCGTTGAGTGATGTTGCCTAGCTAAAACTGTGTTTATTAATACAAAAAAAAAAAAAAAAAAAAATTATATTTGCTTTCGTTGTGTTTGTTGCACGTTGTGTTTGATTTCTCCTCGAGCAGCTCATTCAAATAAAAACACCCGCTTAATCGAACGCGCGAATAGAACGACTCCATTGAACTTAATTATGACGAACCTGTCCGCGGTGTAGTGTGTGATCAGGAGTAAGGTAAGGTGCATCAAGCTCAATTACTGAACTAGCCTACTTTTATCTGTTGAAAAAACAACTGAGACTCTTGGTCATTTCACAGTAAATACTTAAGCCTGCTAAAAAGCGCTGTATTTCAGTTATTATTAAGTTATTTTTGTAATAAGTTAGTATTTTTGTAAGTTAAGCTATATTTAGTCTCTATAGGTCTTTGTGCAGTGATAATATTTATTTCTCAAATGTTCTACTTCTACTACTGCCCTAGAAAGAAAACAATATACCAGGTCAAGCTGGGTTGAACTAATTAACAAACCTACAAATTCTGTGAACAAAGTTTTTCCATCTGAAAGATATTTCTTATGTTTTTAGAAAAATGGCTAAAGACTTTCCTTGTGCTACAATGGATGAAGTCAAAAGGAGAAGAAAAGAAAGACGAAGTGGTGGAAATTTGAGTCATCATCTTCAGATGTGGTGGCCTCCGCTGCTGCACCTGCTGATGGTGCCAAATGTTCCTCATCTTCCTCTTCTTCTTCCTCGTCCTCGTCCCGAAACGCAAATGTCCATCTCTGCGCCGGGCTTTTATGAGAATACTATCAGTGATTCTGCCATGTGTGTCGTCGTCTTCTGAGCTGGACGAGTCCTCCACCGCCGAGACTCAGACAACCAGCGGCGACACACACACCGATGTCTCATCTGATGCCTCTTCCTCACCTGCAGTCAGCAGATCCTCTGATCCAGAGTTTGATCTGCAGGCTGCCACCCACGAGGAAGACGCAGTCGGAGGTTAGGAAATGTTTAAAGCTTTCACATACTTCAAGGTCATCCATCTTTTACGTCAAAGATCTAGTTGGCACGGTATTAAATTGTATTTCTGTCAGACACGGCTGGAGAGAAGTGCTCCACTTCCAGCGCTGAGGAAACTTCCTCATCTGGAGACGGAAGAGCCTCAGATTCATCTGCAGACAGCAGACCCTCGGATGTGGACACTGAACTTCAGGCCGCAGCCATTCTTGAAGGTTAGAGAAGTTCCTCTACTCTAAACCTCTAGTCTATTAGTTAAGAATTACACTACAAAAGGAACCTATGGCAATTCAATTTTCCTAATATGTGAAGTACAATAACTTTTAATCTTTTCACAGATGCAGGTGGAGATCCAACCATTTCTGATGTGGATCTGGACTGGTGGGTGACAGGAATAAACGCTGCGTCGATGCAAAGCAGACTAGCTGCAGAAATCAAACCTTAACTTGGGAAAGCACAAAATTGTTAGATGTTCCTGATGTATTCCTAGCATCCTCGGTGTGCTGGCCAGTACGACGGAGCAGTCTAACGGTCTGTCTCAGGCTGAAATACTGAAGCTCATACAGTGCAGTTCTGAGCGGCAGCAGAGCACCAGGAGCATTACAGAGGATGATTCTGAGCAGGCTGAGGTTGTGTTGACAGCATCGCCAACTAACATCAAGCACTTAGGGTAAATGTTGGACCCGAATGAGGTAAAGGTTTACTAATAATGTGTTTTTTTCAAACCCTCGCTGTAATTGAAGATCTCCTGTGACAGGTTCCCTAATTTAGGAAACACATGTTACATGAACTCAGTGCTGCAGTGCCTCCTCACAGTTTCTCCTTCCGTGAAGATGTGCTTTCCCAGCAGGAACGTTGCAATGAGGGAAACACAATGCTCAGGTACCAACACCATATTACATTTCAATTGAAAATGAAAAATAAGATTTTAAAGCAGCAAAACTAAAGCAGTTCAATATAATCTTCTCACCAGGACGCTCTCTGAGCTGCACGTGAGCAGACTGACAGGCAATGACAAGAGGCTGAAGACGAAGCTCTTGTCAACACTAAAGACCTGCATTGAAAAATGCAATCCAGATTTCTTGGGAGACCATCAGCAGGTGAACTGGATATACATGCACAAATTATTATTTTTTGGACTTTTTGCATTTAACCTAATCATCCTTTGCTCTTAGAAAGAATGGTACAATGATAGTACCACGGATAGATACAGTAGATTCTTGGAACATTTTAAAATGCCGAAACTTTGCTCTTTCTCCTTCAGGACGCCCATGAGTTTTTGATGGTCAGCCTGTCCCATCTGAAAGAAGAGGGCGAGCTTCTGCGGAGCTACTGGCCAAAATACACCTGTCCTGTGGCTAATATGGAATTCCAGCTCAACCGTCTGCGCACCTGTAACAGGTAACATCACACATCCGCACCTGCATTCATTTCAGCCTCTCACACTCATTTACTCGACTCTGATGTTCTTCTTTGCTTTCAGCTGTGGCTTCCAGAGGAGCTTCAGAGAGGATTACAACTACCTCTCTGTGGTCATCAGTCCTCGAGGATGCCTCATAGACAGCCTGCAGCAGTACTTCAAAGTCAGTGACATCACATCAACAGGAGGATGTATAAAGTCAACGAGTGTTTGTAGTTCTGACTGTTGTTTGTTTTCTCCAGAGATCTTCGTTTGACTGCTCATGCAGCGAGTGCGCTGGCTCTACAGCCTCCGAGGAGCTGGAAGTAATTGTCCTTCCACGGTAAGACATGCTGTTAATCAGTTACTACCTTGAGCTGCAGAATAACTAAACGCTGAAATAACTAACTATAGTCTTAACTATAGTCTATAGTCTAACTATAACTAACTATAGAACTTCTAAACATGTGACTCGCTCTACAGCATCCTGGTGCTTCTGGTCATGCGTTTTGATATCGCATCCTCAATGTCCAAGCTGAAGGATCGACTGAAAGTCCCAAAAGAGTTTTCTCTGTCCTGCAGCACAGGTACGGCCAAAACATCTGCCCTCTGCTGGCATGTTGTGAAACAGTCACTTGAATTACTCTAAAAGACAGCGCCAGGAAGACATTTGTTCTAAAAGAATTGTTGTTGGTTTTTCTTGATGTATGATATTCAACAGAGAGCAGAGAGAGGATAGTGATAAACAGCAAGAGTCCAAAAGAAAGAAGCCAAGACGGAGAGAAGAAGAATAGAGTTGAGCCTGCAAGACCACAGGAAAGATATAATAGACAGTTCACAGAACGATAGATAGATAGATAGATAGATAGATAGATAGATAGATAGATAGATAGATAGATAGATAGATAGATAGATAGATAGATAGATAGATGGAACAATGGAGAGGTAAAAGGAGGTAAATAGAGGAGGATTTTGATTTAAATGCAGCAGCATCATGTAATAATCAGTGTTTGTGTTTAACAGGTGGAAGCATTAGACAGCAGCAGCACACAGTACAGACTATCTGCTGCTGTGTCACATCTGGGCAGCAGTTTGTATTGTGGTACGACATGTTTCTTCTACATTTTGAGTCCTCTCATTCACTCTTTACACACAGCACTAAAGTCTCGCTGTGATTTTAGGGCACTACATCAGTCACATCCCTGACCTCACTGGATCTGGATGGCTGGAATGCAGCGACTCATCCATCAGAAAATCCAGCTGGTCCAAAGCATCATGTAACATCGAGAGAAACGGATACATGCTCTTCTATGTGAAGAGGTATAGAGTACCACAGTACTAGTGCTGGAATGATGTTCAGTGCTCGGTTTGTTTGTATTAAATCACTGTTGTCTTGCAGCTGAGCAGAAGCTGATTGATGATGCAGTTTTGAAGAGGAAAGGAAACACTGCAGAGATGCATTCTGGAGAGATCTACATCGATGTTTCACTGCAAGAAAAGCAGACTGCTCCTAATAAAAAAACATACAAATATACCATTAAATAAGCTTTTGACTCCTTCTTGAGAGGTTCATGTTTTCTCAGGCTTTGTAAAGTTGGTGAGAACTTCTTTTCTCTGGAAAGCCACATAGCTCCACAAAAAATAATATTTAAAATATCGTTTTTCACGGTTTGTCTTTTAAATGTACTAAATGTACTTCTGCTCTTTTTTTAATAGTGGACATCTTCCAGCACTGTGAAACTGGTAAAAAGCTGAAGGTCATACGGGTCAAACGTGTTGTGAAATTAACTCATAAAGCATTTGTTGCAAAGGTTGAAAGGTTGCAGAGTGATAGAAAATCTGTGCTAATTAAAGCTACTAATTTAAGAAAAAATATGCAAGGTCTTATGCAACAAAGAAATGTAAAAGATGTACAAAGTGCCTTTGATGACCTTTTAAATTTGTGTGATGAAGCAAAAGATATTCATGGTTCATTGATGGGTCTGTTACCTGAAAGTGAAAAGGAAAAACATGATATATGGTTTACAGCGAAAATGATCGGAAATAATGATTTTATTTCTGAAGTTAAAATGTGGGTATCAGGTACTGAAAATGAAGTTAGGCCTATTTTAAATGAGGTCATGCAGGACAAGTTTGATGGGGTTGGTCCACATGACAGTATTTCAAATGTTGGTACTAGATGTTCAAGTAAAGTAAGTGCATGCAGCAGTGTTTCTTCTGCCAGAGTTATAGCTGAGGCAGATAAGGCTGCGCTGCTTGCTCGTATGGCAGCATTAAAGGAAAAACATGCTTTGGAGGAGCAAGAGCAGATGATAAAGAGGAAAAAGGAGCAACTCGAGTTAGATGCAATGCTAGCAGAATCTACTGCTAAACTTGCAGTATTACAGGCCTCTGAAAGTCGCAGTGTTTCGAAGGCCTCCTATAGTACACATTCTAAGTTGGAAAGGGAAAAGACATCCTCAATTACCGTGAATCCAATGGCAGAGGAGTTCAAATCAGCTGTCTGTAGTAGAATGGAAAAGCAAGCATCAGCAGTGGATCTTCGTTTGGCATCTTCTGTACCTTATCAGGACATTCGTCAACAGTCTTGGCAGGAATGTGCTGATTTAGAAAGACGGAATTCCCAGCATATACTAGGAAAGACATCAGTTCAATCTCATGGACCTCTTGCATCCAATAGGATTTTTCAGCCTACATCAGTTCAACTTTATGTACCTCCTGCATCTGAAAGGATGTCTCAGCCTGTGTCAGTCCAGTCTCATGAACATCATGCATCTTATGTAAGTTGTCAGCCACAAACCAGGAGTCAGTGTGGTGACATTGTTGCTATAATGCAAAGACAAAATGAAATAACAGCAGCTCTTGTCCAACAGCAACGTTGCTCAACCTTACCAGCAAGAGATATTCCCTTGTTTGATGGAGATCCTCTTCAGTATGTTTCATTTATTAAGGCGTTTGAAAAGGGAGTGGAGGAGAAGGCAAGTCATAGTGATTGCTTATATTATCTGGAACAGTTTACCAGGGGACAGCCTAGGGAGCTGGTCCGCAGTTGTCTTCACATGACCAATGATTTGGGTTATGCAAAGGCAAAAGAGTTATTGCAGGAACATTTTGGTAATGTGTATAAGATTGCCACTGCGTATTTGGATAGAGCCTTGTCTTGGCCCTCAATAAAGGGGGAGGATGTTAATGCTTTGCAGTCCTATGCCCTCTTTCTGCGTGGTTGTTGCAATGTCACTGAAGAATTGCAGTACCTTCAGGAGTTGGATATGCCAAGCAATATGAGAGCCATTATAGCTAAATTTCCATTCAAGCTCCGAGAACGGTGGAGATCTGTTGCACATAACATTTTGGAAACTACTCAGTGCAGAGCATTGTTCAAAGATCTTGTTCAATTTATTGAAAGACAGGTTGGCATCCTAATGGATCCTTTGTTTGGTGATATTAGAGATTTGCCAACTAGTATGAGGCCTGTTAATCAGCCAAAATTACGTTCAGAGGGTAGAATTAAAGGAAACATCTTTGCCACTACTGTTGCACCTGTAGAATTTGGGGAAATTACTACGAATATAAGAACAGAATTGCAATCAAGTAATTCTAAAGTAATTCCATTATGTGTGTGGTGTGCTAAGTATCATACATTGGAAAACTGTCTACAATTTAAAAGCAAGAAGCACAAAGAAAAGATGGAGTTTTTAAAAGAGAAAGAGCTTTGCTTTGGTTGCTTAAGTATCGGGCACATGAGTCGTAACTGTGGTAAGCGGCTGACTTGTAGGATATGTAGTCAGCAACATCCTACTGTGCTCCATGTAGACAGAAATATGGCCAACTTGGACATAGCCTCCAAGGAGTCAGAGGCATGTAGGTTTCTGGGATCTACTGAAACATGTGGTCATACAGGGGCTGGAAAGGATCGTTGTTTTCTTCCTATTTTACCAGTGCAAGTTAAGACTGGCAAAGGAAATCCGATAGTCCAAACCTATGCATTCTTGGATCCTGGCAGTTCGGCGACCTTTTGCACTGAAAGCCTTATGAAGCGGCTTAATATTTCTGGTAGAAAAACTCAGTTTCTGTTACAAACTATGGGACAGGAAAAGGTTGTACCTGCATATGTATTATCAGATTTGGAAGTATCTGCTATTGATGGTAGTATCTTCTATCAGCTTCCACAAACACTTACACGGAAACAAATGCCTGTAAGTTCTGACAATATCGTATCTGAAGGAGATTTGTCCAAGTGGCCTTACCTGGAAAAGGTTAAAGTTCCCCATATAAAGGCTAATGTTGAGTTGTTGATTGGGAGTAATGTGCCTAAGATGTTGGAGCCTTGGGAAGTTATAAATAGCCGTGGGGATGGTCCTTATGCCATAAGAACGGCGTTAGGTTGGGTCATCAATGGTCCTTTAAATGCAGGCAGCTTTGAAGGTGAAGGTTGTTCTGCAGTGGTAAACAGGATTTCTGTGTGTAGACTGGAGGAGATGCTGCGTAAACAATATAATCATGACTTCAATGAGAGGGCTGTGGAAGAACAAGGCTTGTCAAGAGAGGATATCAGATTCTTGGAGATTGCAGAAAGTTCGGTCAAGCTTGAGGGCAGTCAGTATACTTTGAAGCTGCCATTTAAATGGGAAAATGTGTATTTTCCTAATAACTTTCCTTTGGCAAAGCAACGGATTCTTGGGTTGAAGAGGAGATTTCAGAGAGATTTTCAGTTTTATCAGGAGTATGTAGTATTCGTCAAAGAGATGATTGATAAAGGACATGCAGAGCAAGTGCCTATTCAGCAGCTGAAAGGAGAAAGTGGTAAGGTATGGTACATTCCTCACCGTGCTGTACGTCATCCCAGGAAAGGGAACCTGCGGGTGGTTTTGATTGTGGTGCGGCATTCAAAGGAACATCATTAAATCAAGTCCTTCTTCAAGGTCCCAATCTTACAAGCACATTGCTTGGTGTCCTCCTGAGGTTTAGACAGGAGTCAGTGGCTGTCATGGGAGACATTCAGGTAATGTTTCATCAGGTTAGGGTGGCAGAAGTGGACAGGGATTTCCTCCGTTTTTTGTGGTGGCAGAACGGAGATTTTACAAAGGAAGTGTCAGTGTTTCGCATGACTGTCCATCTTTTTGGAGCTGTCTCCTCTCCAAGTTGTGCTGTTTTTGCGTTGAGAAAAACAGCAGATGATCATCAATGGGATTTCCGTGAAGAGGTTGTTCAAACTCAAACTCAAGTGATGTCAATTGCATCTTTCTTTCTTTTTTTTCGAAAAACTTTTAATGAAACATTGCTCGGTCAATTATGTTTTCACGTTGTGTATTTTCACTATATAAGTTTGTAAATACATACATGTTCTGTTCTCTAAAGGAGAATATTAGTTGTCATGGCTAGCTATTTTCATTTTCATATTTGTTAGGCTAGGCTACTATATGACATCCTAAGGCCTCTATAGTACCAACGAATATATCTAAAAGTTTTTTTTTATTTTTTATTTTTTATTTTTTTTGCAAGATATCCAAGGTATACACGTTTTGTACAGGTCCACTAGTATGACTTTTTAAATGGCTGACAGGATAGGATCCATAAAAATACAGGATGAGAGATGGATGATGTAATACTTTTACAAAGTGAGCAAACACACTGCCTTTGAGTGTTATAGCTATAAAAACATGAATATTAGCCTAAGAATATTAGACTACAAAGCTTTGACCTAAAATCAAAACTTTGACTTGGAGTGCAAAGCTACAGTACTGTTAAAAATTTTAGGCACTTGCTGTAAAATGAAAATGCTGTCAAGAACAATTTTCTTTGTCAATTAACTTCTATTAATGGCTTTAGATCAACATTTGGTGTGAGCATCATTTGTTTTTAACCCGTGTGCATCAATTTAAAAAAAGTTACACATATAGGTCCATAGTGGACATAAAAATAAATAAAAATGGAGGCTTGGGAGCACAGTTAAGTTTGGACTCATTTTAAAGAAGACCCATGGTGAATTATTATTGCAGTTTAAAAAGTGAAACTAAAAAAAAAGTTTAAAGCTAAAAATCTAAGCCATTATTCGAAATAAGTTGAGTTCCAAATTTAAGAATGATACCTCAAAAAATTTGCTTTTGCACACACACACACATACATTGTTTTTTCTCTGACATCCATACCAACACACACACATAATTTATTAAATTCGTACTATAAGAGACTACAATATGCATAAGCAGAAAACATGAATTAAGTTAGTATTTGCTTTACACTGTTTTAACATTGAATACAAACAAGAAATTATGGTGGGGGGAAAAAAACGAAATTAAAACGCCAGTAGGTGCCAGTATTTATTCATTTTGTCAAAGTCATTGAGCGGTTCATTCAAGATTCATCAGATGTTTATGCATGTAATAATGAAACTTTGACTCAACTAATTTGTTCAAAACACTGAATTATTCAGAAATGAATCGGCTGGTCGCTGAGGGATGCGCGGTGATTCCGCCTAAAATATACACTACGTGACCTAATATTATTGTACTTCCTTATTAAACTGTCTATTGAACTATTCAAGTGTCGTAATGTTGAAACCGTTGAGTGATGTTGCCTAGCTAAAACTGTGTTTATTAATACAAAAAATGTAAAAAAAAAAAAAAAAAAAAATTATATTTGCTTTCGTTGTGTTTGTTGCACGTTGTGTTTGATTTCTCCTCGAGCAGCTCATTCAAATAAAAACACCCGCTTAATCGAACGCGCGAATAGAACGACTCCATTGAACTTAATTATGACGAACCTGTCCGCGGTGTAGTGTGTGATCAGGAGTAAGGTAAGGTGCATCAAGCTCAATTACTGAACTAGCCTACTTTTATCTGTTGAAAAAACAACTGAGACTCTTGGTCATTTCACAGTAAATACTTAAGCCTGCTAAAAAAGCGCTGTATTTCAGTTATTATTAAGTTATTTTTGTAATAAGTTAGTATTTTTGTAAGTTAAGCTATATTTAGTCTCTATAGGTCTTTGTGCAGTGATAATATTTATTTCTCAAATGTTCTACTTCTACTACTGCCCTAGAAAGAAAACAATATACCAGGTCAAGCTGGGTTGAACTAATTAACAAACCTACAAATTCTGTGAACAAAGTTTTTCCATCTGAAAGATATTTCTTATGTTTTTAGAAAAAAATGGCTAAAGACTTTCCTTGTGCTACAATGGATGAAGTCAAAAAGGAGAAGAAAAGAAAGACGAAGTGGTGGAAATTTGAGTCATCATCTTCAGATGTGGTGGCCTCCGCTGCTGCACCTGCTGATGGTGCCAAATGTTCCTCATCTTCCTCTTCTTCTTCCTCGTCCTCGTCCCGGAACGCAAATGTCCATCTCTGCGCGCCGGGCTTTTCGCAGAATACTATCAGTGATTCTGCCATGTGTGTCGTCGTCTTCTGAGCTGGACGAGTCCTCCACCGCCGAGACTCAGACAACCAGCGGCGACACACACACCGATGTCTCATCTGATGCCTCTTCCTCACCTGCAGTCAGCAGATCCTCTGATCCAGAGTTTGATCTGCAGGCTGCCACCCACGAGGAAGACGCAGTCGGAGGTTAGGAAATGTTTAAAGCTTTCACATACTTCAAGGTCATCCATCTTTTACGTCAAAGATCTAGTTGGCACGGTATTAAATTGTATTTCTGTCAGACACGGCTGGAGAGAAGTGCTCCACTTCCAGCGCTGAGGAAACTTCCTCATCTGGAGACGGAAGAGCCTCAGATTCACCTGCAGACAGCAGACCCTCGGATGTGGACACTGAACTTCAGGCGCAGCCGTTCTTGAAGGTTAGAGAAGTTCCTCTACTCTAAACCTCTAGTCTATTAGTTAAGAATTACACTACAAAAGGAACCTATGGCAATTCAATTTTCCTAATATGTGAAGTACAATAACTTTTAATCTTTTCACAGATGCAGGTGGAGATCCAACCATTTCTGATGTGGATCTGGACTGGTGGGTGACAGGAATAAACGCTGCGTCGATGCAAAGCAGACTAGCTGCAGAAATCAAACCTTAACTTGGGAAAGCACAAAATTGTTAGATGTTCCTGATGTATTCCTAGCATCCTCGGTGTGCTGGCCAGTACGACGGAGCAGTCTAACGGTCTGTCTCAGGCTGAAATACTGAAGCTCATACAGTGCAGTTCTGAGCGGCAGCAGAGCACCAGGAGCATTACAGAGGATGATTCTGAGCAGGCTGAGGTTGTGTTGACAGCATCGCCAACTAACATCAAGCACTTAGGGTAAATGTTGGACCCGAATGAGGTAAAGGTTTATTTATAATGTGTTTTTTCAAACCCTCGCTGTAACTGAAGATCTCCTGTGACAGGTTCCTAATTTAGGAAACACATGTTACATGAACTCAGTGCTGCAGTGCCTCCTCGCAGTTTCTCCCTTCCGTGAAGATGTGCTTTCCCAGCAGGAACGTTGCAATGAGGGAAACACAATGCTCAGGTACCAACACCATATTACATTTCAATTGAAAATGAAAAATAAGATTTTAAAGCAGCAAAACTAAAGCAGTTCAATATAATCTTCTCACCAGGACGCTCTCTGAGCTGCACGTGAGCAGACTGACAGGCAATGACAAGAGGCTGAAGACGAAGCTCTTGTCAACACTAAAGACCTGCATTGAAAAATGCAATCCAGATTTCTTGGGAGACCATCAGCAGGTGAACTGGATATACATGCACAAATTATTATTTTTTGGACTTTTTGCATTTAACCTAATCATCCTTTGCTCTTAGAAAGAATGGTACAATGATAGTACCACGGATAGATACAGTAGATTCTTGGAACATTTTAAAATGCCGAAACTTTGCTCTTTCTCCTTCAGGACGCCCATGAGTTTTTGATGGTCAGCCTGTCCCATCTGAAAGAAGAGGGCGAGCTTCTGCGGAGCTACTGGCCCAAAATACACCTGTCCTGTGGCTAATATGGAATTCCAGCTCAACCGTCTGCGCACCTGTAACAGGTAACATCACACATCCGCACCTGCATTCATTTCAGCCTCTCACACTCATTTACTCGACTCTGATGTTCTTCTTTGCTTTCAGCTGTGGCTTCCAGAGGAGCTTCAGAGAGGATTACAACTACCTCTCTGTGGTCATCAGTCCTCGAGGATGCCTCATAGACAGCCTGCAGCAGTACTTCAAAGTCAGTGACATCACATCAACAGGAGGATGTATAAAGTCAACGAGTGTTTGTAGTTCTGACTGTTGTTTGTTTTCTCCAGAGATCTTCGTTTGACTGCTCATGCAGCGAGTGCGCTGGCTCTACAGCCTCCGAGGAGCTGGAAGTAATTGTCCTTCCACGGTAAGACATGCTGTTAATCAGTTATTACCTTGAGCTGCAGAACAACTAAACACTGAAATAACTAACTATAGTCTAGAACTTCTAAACATGTGACTCGCTCTACAGCATCCTGGTGCTTCTGGTCATGCGTTTTTTGATATCGCATCCTCAATGTCCAAGCTGAAGAATCGACTGAAAGTCCCAAAAGAGTTTTCTCTGTCCTGCAGCACAGGTACGGCCAAAACATCTGCCCTCTGCTGGCATGTTGTGAAACAGTCACTTGAATTACTCTAAAAGACAGCGCCAGGAAGACATTTGTTCTAAAAGAATTGTTGTTGGTTTTTCTTGATGTATGATATTCAACAGAGAGCAGAGAGAGGATAGTGATAAACAGCAAGAGTCCAAAAGAAAGAAGCCAAGACGGAGAGAAGAAGAATAGAGTTGAGCCTGCAAGACCACAGGAAAGATATAATAGACAGTTCACAGAACGATAGATAGATAGATAGATAGATAGATAGATAGATAGATAGATAGATAGATAGATAGATAGATAGATAGATAGATAGATAGATAGATGGAACAATGGACCTGACCTCATCAAAGGGTAAAAATAAAAAAAAAAAAAAAAAAAAAAAATAACTGTCTCTGTCTCTCTTCTTATCCCCCTTGTTTAGGATGGATTTGAACACTCCCTGTGTAAGCACTTACACTGTCTGTTTGATGAATCGCTGTTGTACTCTCAATTGTAAGTCGCTTTGGATAAAAGCGCCTGCAAAATGACTAAATGTAAATGTAAATGTAAATGTAAATAGAGGAGGATTTTGATTTAAATGCAGCAGCATCATGTAATAATCAGTGTTTGTGTTTAACAGGTGGAAGCATTAGACAGCAGCAGCACACAGTACAGACTATCTGCTGCTGTGTCACATCTGGGCAGCAGTTTGTATTGTGGTACGACATGTTTCTTCTACATTTTGAGTCCTCTCATTCACTCTTTACACACAGCACTAAAGTCTCTCTGTGATTTTAGGGCACTACATCAGTCACATCCCTGACCTCACTGGATCTGGATGGCTGGAATGCAGCGACTCATCCATCAGAAAATCCAGCTGGTCCAAAGCATCATGTAACATCGAGAGAAACGGATACATGCTCTTCTATGTGAAGAGGTATAGAGTACCACAGTACTAGTGCTGGAATGATGTTCAGTGCTCGGTTTGTTTGTATTAAATCACTGTTGTCTTGCAGCTGAGCAGAAGCTGATTGATGATGCAGTTTTGAAGAGGAAAGGAAACACTGCAGAGATGCATTCTGGAGAGATCTACATCGATGTTTCACTGCAAGAAAAGCAGACTGCTCCTAATAAAAAACATACAAATATACCATTAAATAAGCTTTTGACTCCTTCTTGAGAGGTTCATGTTTTCTCAGGCTTTGTAAAGTTGGTGAGAACTTCTTTTCTCTGGAAAGCCACATAGCTCCACAAAAAATAATATTTAAAATATCGTTTTTCACGGTTTGTCCTTTAAATGTACTAAATGTACTTCTGCTCTTTTTTTAATAGTGGACATCTTCCAGCACTGTGAAACTGGTAAAAAGCTGAAGGTCATACGGGTCAAACGTGTTGTGAAATTAACTCATAAAGCATTTGTTGCAAAGGTTGAAAGGTTGCAGAGTGATAGAAAATCTGTGCTAATTAAAGCTACTAATTTAAGAAAAATATGCAAGGTCTTATGCAACAAAGAAATGTAAAAGATGTACAAAGTGCCTTTGATGACCTTTTAAATTTGTGTGATGAAGCAAAATATATTCATGGTTCATTGATGGGTCTGTTACCTGAAAGTGAAAAGGAAAAACATGATATATGGTTTACAGCGAAAATGATCGGAAATAATGATTTTATTTCTGAAGTTAAAATGTGGGTATCAGGTACTGAAAATGAAGTTAGGCCTATTTTAAATGAGGTCATGCAGGACAAGTTTGATGGGGTTGGTCCACATGACAGTATTTCAAATGTTGGTACTAGATGTTCAAGTAAAGTAAGTGCATGCAGCAGTGTTTCTTCTGCCAGAGTTATAGCTGAGGCAGATAAGGCTGCGCTGCTTGCTCGTATGGCAGCATTAAAGGAAAAACATGCTTTGGAGGAGCAAGAGCAGATGATAAAGAGGAAAAAGGAGCAACTCGAGTTAGATGCAATGCTAGCAGAATCTACTGCTAAACTTGCAGTATTACAGGCCTCTGAAAGTCGCAGTGTTTCGAAGGCCTCCTATAGTACACATTCTAAGTTGGAAAGGAAAAGACATCCTCAATTACCGTGAATCCAATGGCAGAGGAGTTCAAATCAGCTGTCTGTAGTAGAATGGAAAAGCAAGCATCAGCAGTGGATCTTCGTTTGGCATCTTCTGTACCTTATCAGGACATTCGTCAACAGTCTTGGCAGGAATGTGCTGATTTAGAAAGACGGAATTCCCAGCATATACTAGGAAAGACATCAGTTCAACCTCATGGACCTCTTGCATCCAATAGGATTTTTCAGCCTACATCAGTTCAACTTTATGTACCTCCTGCATCTGAAAGGATGTCTCAGCCTGTGTCAGTCCAGTCTCATGAACATCATGCATCTTATGTAAGTTGTCAGCCACAAACCAGGAGTCAGTGTGGTGACATTGTTGCTATAATGCAAAGACAAAATGAAATAACAGCAGCTCTTGTCCAACAGCAACGTTGCTCAACCTTACCAGCAAGAGATATTCCCTTGTTTGATGGAGATCCTCTTCAGTATGTTTCATTTATTAAGGCGTTTGAAAAGGGAGTGGAGGAGAAGGCAAGTCATAGTGATTGCTTATATTATCTGGAACAGTTTACCAGGGGACAGCCTAGGGAGCTGGTCCGCAGTTGTCTTCACATGACCAATGATTTGGGTTATGCAAAGGCAAAAGAGTTATTGCAGGAACATTTTGGTAATGTGTATAAGATTGCCACTGCGTATTTGGATAGAGCCTTGTCTTGGCCCTCAATAAAGGGGGAGGATGTTAATGCTTTGCAGTCCTATGCCCTCTTTCTGCGTGGTTGTTGCAATGTCACTGTACCTTCAGGAGTTGGATATGCCAAGCAATATGAGAGCCATTATAGCTAAATTTCCATTCAAGCTCCGAGAACGGTGGAGATCTGTTGCACATAACATTTTGGAAACTACTCAGTGCAGAGCATTGTTCAAAGATCTTGTTCAATTTATTGAAAGACAGGTTGGCATCCTAATGGATCCTTTGTTTGGTGATATTAGAGATTTGCCAACTAGTATGAGGCCTGTTAATCAGCCAAAATTACGTTCAGAGGGTAGAATTAAAGGAAACATCTTTGCCACTACTGTTGCACCTGTAGAATTTGGGGAAATTACTATGAATATAAGAACAGAATTGCAATCAAGTAATTCTAAAGTAATTCCATTATGTGTGTGGTGTGCTAAGTATCATACATTGGAAAACTGTCTACAATTTAAAAGCAAGAAGCACAAAGAAAAGATGGAGTTTTTAAAAGAGAAAGAGCTTTGCTTTGGTTGCTTAAGTATCGGGCACATGAGTCGTAACTGTGGTAAGCGGCTGACTTGTAGGATATGTAGTCAGCAACATCCTACTGTGCTCCATGTAGACAGAAATATGGCCAACTTGGACATAGCCTCCAAGGAGTCAGAGGCATGTAGGTTTCTGGGATCTACTGAAACATGTGGTCATACAGGGGCTGGAAAGGATCGTTGTTTTCTTCCTATTTTACCAGTGCAAGTTAAGACTGGCAAAGGAAATCAGATAGTCCAAACCTATGCATTCTTGGATCCTGGCAGTTCGGCGACCTTTTGCACTGAAAGCCTTATGAAGCGGCTTAATATTTCTGGTAGAAAAACTCAGTTTCTGTTACAAACTATGGGACAGGAAAAGGTTGTACCTGCATATGTATTATCAGATTTGGAAGTATCTGCTATTGATGGTAGTATCTTCTATCAGCTTCCACAAACACTTACACGGAAACAAATGCCTGTAAGTTCTGACAATATCGTATCTGAAGGAGATTTGTCCAAGTGGCCTTACCTGGAAAAGGTTAAAGTTCCCCATATAAAGGCTAATGTTGAGTTGTTGATTGGGAGTAATGTGCCTAGGATGTTGGAGCCTTGGGAAGTTATAAATAGCCGTGGGGATGGTCCTTATGCCATAAGAACGGCGTTAGGTTGGGTCATCAATGGTCCTTTAAATGCAGGCAGCTTTGAAGGTGAAGGTTGTTCTGCAGTGGTAAACAGGATTTCTGTGTGTAGACTGGAGGAGATGCTGCGTAAACAATATAATCATGACTTCAATGAGAGGGCTGTGGAAGAACAAGGCTTGTCAAGAGAGGATATCAGATTCTTGGAGATTGCAGAAAGTTCGGTCAAGCTTGAGGGCAGTCAGTATACTTTGAAGCTGCCATTTAAATGGGAAAATGTGTATTTTCCTAATAACTTTCCTTTGGCAAAGCAACGGATTCTTGGGTTGAAGAGGAGATTTCAGAGAGATTTTCAGTTTTATCAGGAGTATGTAGTATTCGTCAAAGAGATGATTGATAAAGGACATGCAGAGCAAGTGCCTATTCAGCAGCTGAAAGGAGAAAGTGGTAAGGTATGGTACATTCCTCACCGTGCTGTACGTCATCCCAGGAAAGGGAACCTGCGGGTGGTTTTTGATTGTGGTGCGGCATTCAAAGGAACATCATTAAATCAAGTCCTTCTTCAAGGTCCCAATCTTACAAGCACATTGCTTGGTGTCCTCCTGAGGTTTAGACAGGAGTCAGTGGCTGTCATGGGAGACATTCAGGTAATGTTTCATCAGGTTAGGGTGGCAGAAGTGGACAGGGATTTCCTCCGTTTTTTGTGGTGGCAGAACGGAGATTTTACAAAGGAAGTGTCAGTGTTTCGCATGACTGTCCATCTTTTTGGAGCTGTCTCCTCTCCAAGTTGTGCTGTTTTTGCGTTGAGAAAAACAGCAGATGATCATCAATGGGATTTCCGTGAAGAGGTTGTTCAAACTCAAACTCAAGTGATGTCAATTGCATCTTTCTTTCTTTTTTTCGAAAAACTTTTAATGAAACATTGCTCGGTCAATTATGTTTTCACGTTGTGTATTTTCACTATATAAGTTTGTAAATACATACATGTTCTGTTCTCTAAAGGAGAATATTAGTTGTCATGGCTAGCTATTTTCATTTTCATATTTGTTAGGCTAGGCTACTATATGACATCCTAAGGCCTCTATAGTACCAACGAATATATCTAAAAGTTTTTTTATTTTTATTTTTTTTTTTTTTCAAGATATCCAAGGTATACACGTTTTGTACAGGTCCACTAGTATGACTTTTTAAATGGCTGACAGGATAGGATCCATAAAAATACAGGATGAGAGATGGATGATGTAATACTTTTACAAAGTGAGCAAACACACTGCCTTTGAGTGTTATAGCTATAAAAACATGAATATTAGCCTAAGAATATTAGACTACAAAGCTTTGACCTAAAATCAAAACTTTGACTTGGAGTGCAAAGCTACAGTACTGTTAAAAATTTTAGGCACTTGCTGTAAAATGAAAATGCTGTCAAGAACAATTTTCTTTGTCAATTAACTTCTATTAATGGCTTTAGATCAACATTTGGTGTGAGCATCATTTGTTTTTAACCCGTGTGCATCAATTTAAAAAAGTTACACATATAGGTCCATAGTGGACATAAAAATAAATAAAAATGGAGGCTTGGGAGCACAGTTAAGTTTGGACTCATTTTAAAGAAGACCCATGGTGAATTATTATTGCAGTTTAAAAAGTGAAACTAAAAAGTTTAAAGCTAAAAATCTAAGCCATTATTCGAAATAAGTTGAGTTCCAAATTTAAGAATGATACCTCAAAAATTTGCTTTTGCACACACACACACATACATTGTTTTTTCTCTGACATCCATACCAACACACACACATAATTTATTAAATTCGTACTATAAGAGACTACAATATGCATAAGCAGAAAACATGAATTAAGTTAGTATTTGCTTTACACTGTTTTAACATTGAATACAAACAAGAAATTATGGTGGGGAAAAAAAACGAAATTAAAACGCCAGTAGGTGCCAGTATTTATTCATTTTGTCAAAGTCATTGAGCGGTTCATTCAAGATTCATCAGATGTTTATGCATGTAATAATGAAACTTTGACTCAACTAATTTGTTCAAAACACTGAATTATTCAGAAATGAATCGGCTGGTCGCTGAGGATGCGCGGTGATTCCGCCTAAAATATACACTACGTGACCTAATATTATTGTACTTCCTTATTAAACTGTCTATTGAACTATTCAAGTGTCGTAATGTTGAAACCGTTGAGTGATGTTGCCTAGCTAAAACTGTGTTTATTAATACAAAAATGTAAAAAAAAAAAAAAAAAAAAAAAATTATATTTGCTTTCGTTGTGTTTGTTGCACGTTGTGTTTGATTTCTCCTCGAGCAGCTCATTCAAATAAAAACACCCGCTTAATCGAACGCGCGAATAGAACGACTCCATTGAACTTAATTATGACGAACCTGTCCGCGGTGTAGTGTGTGATCAGGAGTAAGGTAAGGTGCATCAAGCTCAATTACTGAACTAGCCTACTTTTATCTGTTGAAAAAACAACTGAGACTCTTGGTCATTTCACAGTAAATACTTAAGCCTGCTAAAAAGCGCTGTATTTCAGTTATTATTAAGTTATTTTTGTAATAAGTTAGTATTTTTGTAAGTTAAGCTATATTTAGTCTCTATAGGTCTTTGTGCAGTGATAATATTTATTTCTCAAATGTTCTACTTCTACTACTGCCCTAGAAAGAAAACAATATACCAGGTCAAGCTGGGTTGAACTAATTAACAAACCTACAAATTCTGTGAACAAAGTTTTTCCATCTGAAAGATATTTCTTATGTTTTTAGAAAAAAATGGCTAAAGACTTTCCTTGTGCTACAATGGATGAAGTCAAAAAGGAGAAGAAAAGAAAGACGAAGTGGTGGAAATTTGAGTCATCATCTTCAGATGTGGTGGCCTCCGCTGCTGCACCTGCTGATGGTGCCAAATGTTCCTCATCTTCCTCTTCTTCTTCCTCGTCCTCGTCCCGGAAACGCAAATGTCCATCTCTGCGCCGGGCTTTTCGCAGAATACTATCAGTGATTCTGCCATGTGTGTCGTCGTCTTCTGAGCTGGACGAGTCCTCCACCGCCGAGACTCAGACAACCAGCGGCGACACACACACCGATGTCTCATCTGATGCCTCTTCCTCACCTGCAGTCAGCAGATCCTCTGATCCAGAGTTTGATCTGCAGGCTGCCACCCACGAGGAAGACGCAGTCGGAGGTTAGGAAATGTTTAAAGCTTTCACATACTTCAAGGTCATCCATCTTTTACGTCAAAGATCTAGTTGGCACGGTATTAAATTGTATTTCTGTCAGACACGGCTGGAGAGAAGTGCTCCACTTCCAGCGCTGAGGAAACTTCCTCATCTGGAGACGGAAGAGCCTCAGATTCACCTGCAGACAGCAGACCCTCGGATGTGGACACTGAACTTCAGGCCGCAGCCGTTCTTGAAGGTTAGAGAAGTTCCTCTACTCTAAACCTCTAGTCTATTAGTTAAGAATTACACTACAAAAGGAACCTATGGCAATTCAATTTTCCTAATATGTGAAGTACAATAACTTTTAATCTTTTCACAGATGCAGGTGGAGATCCAACCATTTCTGATGTGGATCTGGACTGGTGGGTGACAGGAATAAACGCTGCGTCGATGCAAAGCAGACTAGCTGCAGAAATCAAACCTTAACTTGGGAAAGCACAAAATTGTTAGATGTTCCTGATGTATTCCTAGCATCCTCGGTGTGCTGGCCAGTACGACGGAGCAGTCTAACGGTCTGTCTCAGGCTGAAATACTGAAGCTCATACAGTGCAGTTCTGAGCGGCAGCAGAGCACCAGGAGCATTACAGAGGATGATTCTGAGCAGGCTGAGGTTGTGTTGACAGCATCGCCAACTAACATCAAGCACTTAGGGTAAATGTTGGACCCGAATGAGGTAAAGGTTTATTTATAATGTGTTTTTTTCAAACCCTCGCTGTAACTGAAGATCTCCTGTGACAGGTTCCCTAATTTAGGAAACACATGTTACATGAACTCAGTGCTGCAGTGCCTCCTCACAGTTTCTCCCTTCCGTGAAGATGTGCTTTCCCAGCAGGAACGTTGCAATGAGGGAAACACAATGCTCAGGTACCAACACCATATTACATTTCAATTGAAAATGAAAAATAAGATTTTAAAGCAGCAAAACTAAAGCAGTTCAATATAATCTTCTCACCAGGACGCTCTCTGAGCTGCACGTGAGCAGACTGACAGGCAATGACAAGAGGCTGAAGACGAAGCTCTTGTCAACACTAAAGACCTGCATTGAAAAATGCAATCCAGATTTCTTGGGAGACCATCAGCAGGTGAACTGGATATACATGCACAAATTATTATTTTTTGGACTTTTTGCATTTAACCTAATCATCCTTTGCTCTTAGAAAGAATGGTACAATGATAGTACCACGGATAGATACAGTAGATTCTTGGAACATTTTAAAATGCCGAAACTTTGCTCTTTCTCCTTCAGGACGCCCATGAGTTTTTGATGGTCAGCCTGTCCCATCTGAAAGAAGAGGGCGAGCTTCTGCATGGAGCTACTGGCCAAAATACACCTGTCCTGTGGCTAATATGGAATTCCAGCTCAACCGTCTGCGCACCTGTAACAGGTAACATCACACATCCGCACCTGCATTCATTTCAGCCTCTCACACTCATTTACTCGACTCTGATGTTCTTCTTTGCTTTCAGCTGTGGCTTCCAGAGGAGCTTCAGAGAGGATTACAACTACCTCTCTGTGGTCATCAGTCCTCGAGGATGCCTCATAGACAGCCTGCAGCAGTACTTCAAAGTCAGTGACATCACATCAACAGGAGGATGTATAAAGTCAACGAGTGTTTGTAGTTCTGACTGTTGTTTGTTTTCTCCAGAGATCTTCGTTTGACTGCTCATGCAGCGAGTGCGCTGGCTCTACAGCCTCCGAGGAGCTGGAAGTAATTGTCCTTCCACGGTAAGACATGCTGTTAATCAGTTATTACCTTGAGCTGCAGAACAACTAAACACTGAAATAACTAACTATAGTCTAGAACTTCTAAACATGTGACTCGCTCTACAGCATCCTGGTGCTTCTGGTCATGCGTTTTGATATCGCATCCTCAATGTCCAAGCTGAAGGATCGACTGAAAGTCCCAAAAGAGTTTTCTCTGTCCTGCAGCACAGGTACGGCCAAAACATCTGCCCTCTGCTGGCATGTTGTGAAACAGTCACTTGAATTACTCTAAAAGACAGCGCCAGGAAGACATTTGTTCTAAAAGAATTGTTGTTGGTTTTTCTTGATGTATGATATTCAACAGAGAGCAGAGAGAGGATAGTGATAAACAGCAAGAGTCCAAAAGAAAGAAGCCAAGACGGAGAGAAGAAGAATAGAGTTGAGCCTGCAAGACCACAGGAAAGATATAATAGACAGTTCACAGAACGATAGATAGATAGATAGATAGATAGATAGATAGATAGATAGATAGATAGATAGATAGATAGATAGATAGATAGATAGATAGATAGATAGATAGATGGAACAATGGAGAGGTAAAAGGAGGTAAATAGAGGAGGATTTTGATTTAAATGCAGCAGCATCATGTAATAATCAGTGTTTGTGTTTAACAGGTGGAAGCATTAGACAGCAGCAGCACACAGTACAGACTATCTGCTGCTGTGTCACATCTGGGCAGCAGTTTGTATTGTGGTACGACATGTTTCTTCTACATTTTGAGTCCTCTCATTCACTCTTTACACACAGCACTAAAGTCTCTCTGTGATTTTAGGGCACTACATCAGTCACATCCCTGACCTCACTGGATCTGGATGGCTGGAATGCAGCGACTCATCCATCAGAAAATCCAGCTGGTCCAAAGCATCATGTAACATCGAGAGAAACGGATACATGCTCTTCTATGTGAAGAGGTATAGAGTACCACAGTACTAGTGCTGGAATGATGTTCAGTGCTCGGTTTGTTTGTATTAAATCACTGTTGTCTTGCAGCTGAGCAGAAGCTGATTGATGATGCAGTTTTGAAGAGGAAAGGAAACACTGCAGAGATGCATTCTGGAGAGATCTACATCGATGTTTCACTGCAAGAAAAGCAGACTGCTCCTAATAAAAAACATACAAATATACCATTAAATAAGCTTTTGACTCCTTCTTGAGAGGTTTAACAACAAGCTCAAAGTTACATCAAGGTTCATGATTGGAAACATGTGACTTCTGCAAAATAATTAATTGTAATTCATTCTAATAAAATCTTTTTAGATAAGAGAACTGATGGATGTCAAATATGTGGAGAAGACGGAAGACATGCAAAACATCAAGATTCTCTCTTCTCTCTCTCCAGTCTCAGTCACAGATTCCAGTTGATTTAAACTATGTTATGTTCTCAAACCCAAATAAAAGACACAATTATGTTATAGTATATTGATTATAAATAGCAATTAGATGGTATTTATAATAAGTGAAAAAAAAAATTCTACTGTTTATGTTTACAATTAACCTCACTGTTGTAGTACATTATAAAACTGTATGCAATAATAGCAATAACTTATCGAGTAAAAATTTACATTTTAACTAAAATCATTAAACGGTTGCCATCTTATTGGGACAATAACGCCCTCCCTACACCTACCCTAACCCTACAGGATACTTTTTCAACTTTCTTTGATGTTTCCTTAATTTTTATTAAAAATAAATGCTTTTCTGATGTGATTTGAAATTTGAAAAGGGAGTAAAAGTTTGCCAAAAAGCTGATTCAAACACGTCAGAATGAATATTGCACACATTTAACCATCTGCACCACTGGAATCAAAGATCTCTCAAAGTCATCTTTTGTAATGTTGACTATCCTAATCAGACGTTGGTGGGCGGAGTTAGAGTAAATAGCCTCTGCCAACAAGGTGTGCTATTTGCACTTAGTGTAAATAAATAGACACTCCACAGTAATTCAAGTTAAAACACGTCCCCTGATCATCTCACTATATTTTATTAGCCAATCTATTGAGCTCTTCAAGTAGAGTTTACTATGATGGTCCTCATGAATTGTCTCCAGTGTTCAATTCTTACATTTTAATTCAGTCTGTGGTGTAAAATATTTGCATTAGCATTTAAAAAAAAATGCTAAGGTCAAACTGTCTTAACACTTTCTAATATCAGATTTTTATAAATTTTACTAGTAGTCCACTGTATGACGTTTTGGGTATATGTCGTCACAGTTTGCTTTATTTTTCTATCCCTGCTCACATAAATGAACTGTATTGTCCTGAACCCACTACTAAAAACACATTAAAAATATATATCTGAGTGTTATAAGACTGTGTTCTTTCTTTCCTATCATAAGACTCTTGATTCATTTTTTATATATATAAAGTAATTCCATGATACAATGAGAGTGGAGTGTCATCAGCATAGAAGTGATATGAAAAGCTGTTTGAATGTTTCTGAATGACAGAGCCTAGTGATACCATGTAGACCAAAAAGAGAAGAGGTCCAAGAACTAAGCCCTGAGGCACTCCAGTAGATAGATGTTGCGACCTGGATAACTTGGAGATTCAAATGTCTTTAGAGCTTGAAAGAATAGTTTTCTGGGTTCCACCATACTTAGACGTATGGACCTCCACTGTAAACATCTCAGGCTGACAGAAGACATTTACCTTTGAATATCAGACAAAACTCTGCTCATAGTTTTCGATACCATACAAAACAAATGCGTCCTGATGGGTTCAGATTAGACACTGGATCCAGTATTCCTGGTGTGGAGATTCAATATAACTTGTGCTTTGATGCAACCTGTGTTGTTAAAAGCGCTATATAAATGAAAATGATTGATTGATTGAATGCTAACATTTTTGCACAGCAGAATATCAGTATATTCAAACATGCTGAATGCACTTTATGTGCAACTTGTCAAACCTGGACCTGATGACTAGGAAAAAAGTTCATTTTGAAATATACATACCAAAAAGGTTGTTTTTTTAGTGGTTAGTCTCAAATGATCTATGATCTATGATAAATGATCTATAATTACCTTTTTCTATCTAACACCTAGACTCTGGGACAATCTCAATAACTCTGTTCGGGAAGCAAACACACTGTCAGTTCAAATCTAGTTTAAAGACACATCTTTTTAACCTAGCCTACACATAACAAACTAATACACTTTTACTGTATTATTCAAATCCGTTAAAGGATTTTTAGGCTGCATTAATTAGATCAGCTGGAACCGGGAACATAATACACAATGTCAAATTCAAATTCAAATTCAAATTTTATTTGTCACATACACATACATACATGGTACGAAATGCAGTGAAATGCTTTTTACAACCGTCCAGCGTCGGAATAGAAAACAAAATTATATAAAACATATATATATATATATATATATATATATATATATATATATATATATATATATATATATATATATAAAGCAGAAGTGTGCAAAGTATGCAAATAAAATAAAGTATAAAATATAAAATATAAAGTGTAAAGTGGCTGTTGTGAATGTCCAATATAAAATGACTAGTGCAATTGTCCAATTGTAAGTGTTAAGTATCTGGGGAAAGAGGGGTGAACATGGGAATCCCGGTGATTAGGTACTGGGTGTTCTCTGGTTCAGACTCCGAATGGCCTGCGGGAAGAAGCTCCTCCTCATTCTCTCTGTATTTGCCTTTAGGGAACGAAAGCGTTTTCCTGAACGCAACAGAGAAAAGAGTCCATTGTTGGGATGGCTGAGGTCTTCCACGATCTTCCTGGCCCTGGTACAGCACCGCTTGTTGTAGATGTGCTGCAGCACAGGGAGCTCAGTGCGGATGGTGCGCTCAGCTGACCGCACCACCCTCTGAAGGGCTCACCTGTCCTGCATGGTGCTGTTCCTGAACCACAATGTATTTGTGACATCGTAAAAAGAATGGCATCTACGCTAATATTAGTTTTGTTTCTTTCTTATTCTGTTTCACAAATTGTATCCAGACTAGATGGTGGATCAGCAGCCAGAGATTATGTTCATCAGAGACCAGAACATCTAGATGCGCACTGTGGACAGATCACCAGATCCTGATGCACACACACACACACACACACACACAATGTCATTTACACTATCTGACACAGATGCATTTGAAATTAAACTGGAGGTTAAGTGCTGGGTGTCCGGTCAGAGGAGAACTGGCCCCAACTGAGTCTGGTTTCTCCCAAGGTTTTTTTTCTCCATTCTGTATGGATAGGGTTTTGGTTCCTTGCCGCTGTCGCCTCTGGCTTGCTTTGTTGGGGACACTTAAGTTCTAGTGATTATCGTCGAATTCATTACAGAGACCGTCTCTGCATTTACTGCATTTACATAAACCTGACCGTCTCTGCATTTACTGCATTTACATAAACCTGACAAGTATTCAGAAGAAACTTTGCTCTAGCTGTGGGGGACAACATCTTGATATTTTACACAAGCTAGTAACTACCAAAACTCTCAGTGATCTCTACATGGACAAAGTGAGCATTTCAGGTAGAATTAAAGGTAATCCCCATCCAGCTGTGTAATGGGAAAATAACTCTTAACACTTTTGCGGTATTGGATAACATGTCTGAAAGGACAGAAATACTGGAAGCAGCAATGAAGCAACTTGGCCTGAAAGGTACAGATGAAGTCTTAACACTGAGAACAATCAGACAGGATATTGTCCAGCATAAGGGGACCGCTGTATTTTTTTTTTTCAGCTAGTAAATTGAACCTGGCGCAACAGTCATGCCCAGCAGACACCAAAGCGCAGTCCAGACATTTATGAATAGCGGGTGCTACTGTCTGGAACAACCTGCAGCCCAAGCTGAGCAGTCTATGCTCTTCAACGATAGGTTAAAGACCATATAGCCGGCAATGAAGATATTATGGAGTCATTGATAAGCTCTGCATGATTTCTTGCTGCTGGGGGCTTCGAAATACGACAATGGGCAAGCAACATACCAGATGTTATGTCTCACCTTCCAACTGAAGCAAGATCACAGGCTTGTGAACTTTGGCTGATGGAAAATAAAGTGAACCCTCAAGAATCTACTAAGGCTAAGGTGGCACTGTGTCTCTGATACCCTGAGGTATAAACAACAAGCTTTGTCTGAAGAATCACCCACCATGAGAAGTTTTATTGTATTGGCCCTTCACCACCCAGGCCAAAGTCATCATTCAGATTCTCTGGAAAGGAGACAGTAATCCCATTGAAGACAAGCTCCTCTCTTTGTGGCAGACGTGGAAAGAGGAACAGCACAATTTACAGAAAATAGCTGTCCCGAGATGCTACTTTCTCATATGTGCCAACTCCCATTCTGCAGCTGTCGATCTCCACATATTTTGTGATGCGTCAGAGAAAGCTTATGGATGAGTGGCCTACCTTCGAGTGGAGGATGAACAGAGCCACAACCATGTATCTTTTGTCACCAAAAAAGCTGCTCTCAACGCCTCGCTTAGAACTTTCTGCTACATTGACTGGAGCTCATTTAGCTCAGGTACTACAGACAGAACTAAGCCTCAATCTCAGACAAACAACACTGTGGTCCGACTCCACAATAGTATTGAGTTGAATGAAATCAGAGTCCTTTCAGTGTTACCCATGAAATGATAACATTAACTTGGAACATGTTCTTGTCTTTATTCGACTAGTGCAGAACTAACACTGTACACATTTTTATGATTGTTGTTGTTGTTGTCTAGAATTTATGTACGTTCATATGCATACATGTGCGGTCAAACTGTAAACACAAAAATTAATGTTTCACATATCACATACTGCATTAAGTATTATCACAAACTTGTGTCTGTCAACTAAACACAACATAACAAACAGCATATGTTTGCACAAATGAGAACACAAGCATAGTATATTAACCATTTAGGCGCTATGGCGGCAATCGCAAATAGCGATCTACATAGCGTTATATCAAACACGTTATATTACTTAACCAACAAAAACATTTCTCATCACGCTGGGAATATGTAGGTTTAAATCAAACTTTCATGTAAATCATTAGAAGTTTAGCAAGCTAGAGCAGAACAATGTTTTTTTTTCTTCTTCTCTGCCCTTCGCTTAAACGATCGCATGAGTCCACTGAAAAACAACGTTCTTAGAGGGGCAGCACCCAACAGGCCAGTATAAAGCCTTACACAGCCTTTGATATTATTTTCATCTAAACCACTAGATGTCGCAAATCCTTGGAGTAGCACTTTCTAAAACATTCGTTTAAAAGTATCTTGTTTTTGTACTTTAATATTTTATTTTTTTATTTTTTGTTGTTTTAGTGACCTATAAACAAAAATCTATTTTTTCAAAAGAAAAATACTAATTAGTTGTCACAAACAGCACCTCTGTGGCTCTCTCCAATTGCCACCGGAGGGAGCCCTCACCCGAGTACTGATCATCACGGACAACCCCGTGCCTTGGGCTGATTAGCCCTGCCTGGTGTTTCCCATCACCACGCCCTATATAATGAACTTCCTCACAGACACTCACTGTGAAGTCTTGTTTGTGCAGGCTGCAATTCTGAGTGTTCTTCTTTGTGTTTGATTACCTGTTGCTGATTTGGTTTGTCTTTGTTCTCTGATTATTCTCTGCCTGCCTTGACCTTCTGCCTGGTATCGTCTACATCTATGATAATCCCTGTATTGTACTTACTGCTCCTGTTTGACCCTGCCTGCCTGACCACGATTAAAGTCTTGTCGCACGTGGATCCAAATGTCTTTGACCCTTCCATACCGAAGACTTTGCCACAACAGGATCCAGCGGAGATGTATCAACTGATGTCGGAAGTCTTGTCCCAAGCCACTATGCTCGCCACATACCAGCAACAGCTTCATAAGCTCACCACTTTAACTGAGGAACTGGTGAGCTCGATCCACACATTAACCCTTTCTGCTGTTAATCCAGGTCAACATGCCGCTCAGCCAACCTTGACTCGGTCTCAACCAAACCCCAATCCACGCCTCAGTCTGCCTGACAATTTCGACAGATCATCCGCCAAATGTAAGGGGTTTTTGTTACAATGCACCCTATTTATCAACCAACAACCCAGTTTATACCCCACAGAAAACAGCAAGGTTGCCCTGATTTGATCGCTGCTTACCGGGAGAGCGCTCAAGTGGGCTACAGCCACCTGGGAGGGTCGCCGTATGTCTTTCCCTTTGTACAACAACTTCTTGCGCGAATTCAGGGAGGTCTTCGAACACGTAGCTGGAGGAAAGGAACCTGGAGAACAACTGCTCACCCTCTCACAAGGTAAAAACACAGCAGCTGATTACACACTCACCTTTTGCACGCTTGCTGCTCAGTCAGGTTGGGAGGACTCACCGCTCAAGCTGCTGTACCATAAAGGCTTGAACACCGAGCTGCAATCTGAACTGGCTTGTCACGATGAGGGCAGAGCTTTGGAGGATTTCATGGAAATCGCGATCAAATTGGATAATATTCTCAGAGCATGCCGGGTGATGTGGAATTTTATTGTTGACTTGGTGGCGAAGTCGCTTCTCAAGCAAAGAGCCTCTTACAGCAGGATTTTAGGGGTCAGGAAAAACTTTATTGACAAGTCTGAGATAGCCGCAGTCCGCCTCTCCCCTTTGGTCTCTGTCTCCCCTTTTTAAACCCCTGCTAGCGTCCCACCCCACATACCATCAGTCCTTGGTAAGAGCAGCTGGGTTCAATCTTAGGGTTTTTTGTTTTTGTCCTTTGTCTGTTCCATAGGTTCTGTGTATGTGTGTTTGACATGAGGCTCACCTTATTTATGGTTTCTTTCTTTGGGAACTTGGTGGCTTATGACCTTTTTTTGTTTTACCAGTTGGTTTGTCTTGCAGACCCAACTGCCTTGCACGCAATCTTCTAGCAACAGACACCATTATGTTTAAGAATGGCACAAAAGTAACATGTAGTTGACTCGTAGACCTTAGAGAAATTAGAAAATAAAGTTGAAGGAAAACTTCATCAAATCCCCTCTCTGAGACTAAGTCTCATGCTTCCCTTGTTCAAGAGTATTGTCACACAAGTGAGTCCTTGTAATGGATATTTTGCCTAAATAGGCCCATAAATAAAGGACCACTTTATGCAAGAATACTCTTGTAGAGAGTGCAGCAAAAAAAACTCTTTTGTTTTCAACTGTTTGTTGATTTGTCAGCTTGTCCACAGAGGTCCAAACGTTCCAGGTGTTCAAGGGTAATGGGGGTTTTGGGTTGCATGAAGATGTGTGGTTCTATAGCTAATCTTATATCTGGTTCATAGGTTATACAGATACAACAATATAGGGGTAAATGCCAAATCATAAACAAAACCCTCTCTAACTACCTGCCTATACTGCCCAATTCCTTGTTAACTCTTCATATTCTAGTGAGTTCTTCTTTCTCAGTTACAATGTATACACCCTCTCCCTCTCTTTCAAATGACAAAACATCAAAACCATTCCCAAATCAAAAGGCAACCGCATTTTACCATATTTCATCTACTTCTAATTCTACATCAGTGTAACGCTGTTTAGTGACATGAGGATTTGGTGCTGTTTCTCCCACAGTTATGTTGACCATCTGTCTGGCAGCTGCATGCACAATCATAGACCTGAGAACAGGAAAGACACAGCATAATAATGGAGAGAACACAACTAGTATGATAGCAGTTGTTATTCCCAATTTTGTTATCCAACTTTTCCAGTTATACAGAAGATTGTCAAACCAGTTTCCAAAAGTTAGAGCTCTTCCAGCGTTTCCTTTAATTCAGAGTCGAAGTTCCTTCAGTCTCTCTATTGCCCGAGTGAAGGATCCATTTGGTGCTGTTTAGGAATAAAAGTACAACACTCATCTCCAAACATAACACATACTCCACCTTTGTCTGCCAATAGCCAATTTAACGCCATTCTACTTGTGGGGTCAAGTTGTTCTAGTGCTTTTAAAGCATCATCGGTATGATTGAATCGTTGCTGATTATAATGTAATTTAATCCATTCAACATTTTTATTTACTGTCGTGTAAAATCAATGACTCAAATCCAGCTTTGACCTCACTTCTAGCTTTAAATTGGTGTGGAATGCCTCTTGGTTGTCCAATACCATCTAAGTATACTTGTGGGTCTGTTTTGTATTTTTTGATACTTCTGCACTGTCTTTGGGTTTGTTCTGTTGGAGGATTCTCTGTATTATCGTTTTCCCAATTAACAATTGTTGTTTCTTGTATTAACTTAACTCTGACGCATAGTCCTCTCCATTTAGCTGGTAAGGTGGGTCGTAATTTCTTTCCTCCACATATCCTGTAAAAGTCAGCAATGGCTTGGGCTTGCTCTTCATAAATTGCTCTTACTGAAGGTGTTAGAGCTTGATTTTCGCAGTTTTTTTCCAGACAACCTTTTATAGATTTATCAAAACATCTTGGTGTTTCTATTATAGTAAAATTTGTCTTTTAAAGTTGCGATTGCCATTCCTCCTTGAAATATGTATACTGCTGGATCACTGTATCTTTCTCTATCAAGGTGCCAGATTACTCTACATTTTCCCTAAAATCTTCCGACATCAATTAATCCATTGGGTTGACTGTAGCATTCATATTTCAGTGTAGTTCATAGAAAAGGATATAGATGTATCTGAGTCACTGATTCTCACATCTAACCGTTTGCATTCCTTTCCCCATATTTCCTCATTGAGATATTTAACAATTTTGGGTTTCCTAGAAATCCCAAACATTCTGCTGGGCAAAAAGGTACTATTGTCGGTGAACAATGATTTGCATAATGTTTTGCACAATGAAAATAATCGAATGGGGGTTTGGAACTACTTTAAGCTTCTTAAGAGGCGACGGCGAGCATAGTAAACCCCACTCTTGACTCGCTGCGTTTACAGTATATTTTGCCTACCTATACCATTCATTATCATTTGCCTTTTCTAGAAAACTGTCCGTTGGGATTTCCTCATCACTTGTTTCATGGCTTATAGCAATTATGGTGAGGTTTGTGTGTAGATATTTTAATTCCTTTTAAAATTTATGAAGCGTTAGTGATGGTTTGGTTTCCTAGAGGTAACTGTGTGGCTGTCATAGCTTGTTCGTTTGTTTCCATTATTTGAAGGTTTATCTGGGATTGGTTTCCATTTGTAACACTATTGTGTGGGTTGCTCTGTGCTTGAGGTAGAGAGTTCTGGAGGTAAATCAGTACAAGAGTTATCAGTATGAGCTCTCATTTTCATTGTTGTTTTTTGGACACTTTGGTGCAATGGTTCAAGTGATACCAGGTTGTGCTTCCTTCTACCTGTACTGCTGTAGGTGTGGCTTTTTACTTTTACATGGTCCTTCTCGTCGTGGTTCGTGCCACCTCCGTCGGAACACTCTGAGGTACACGTGGTCACCTGGTATTACTGGAAGGGGTGTCTCTTCTTCAGGTCTGGGTACTTTGCTCTGCTCCTGTAAGTAGATGGCTTTATGTATAGCAGTTAATTGTCTCATGTATGACCGTAATTCCAAATAATTGCAGCTGTTCTAACGAGGACCTTCATATGAGCCTCTTAGAAAGGGTACAGGCATTGGTCTGCCAGTCAACATTTCATGAGGTGTCAAATTGGTGATCCTGTTTGTTTTGAATTATAACTCCATGCAAGTGGCAGTGCATCTACCCAATTGAGCTTTGTCTGCGCACATTTTGTTGACTTTTGCTTTGCTGGTTCCATTAACCCTTTCTACCATTCCTTGTGATTTGAGGGTAATAAACGCATCCTAATGTCTGTTTTATTCTGAGTTGTAACACCATTTTGACAGTTCGTTGCACAAATGAAGAGCCATTGTCTGAACTGATTTGTGATGGAATTCCAAATCGTGGAATCGCTTCTCTGGTCAAGAATTTAATCACTGTCTGAGCGCTTTGATCTGGAGATGGCACTGCTTCTACCCAACGGCTAAACCGATCAATTATTACTAGCATGTACCTTTTTTTTCCTCTGACTGACTTAATCATGTCTACATAGAATTCTCAATTGTAAGTCGCTTTGGATAAAAGCGTCTGAAATGACTAAATGTACTAGATGTTTAAAAGGACCTTCAGGTGTTGGTATGTAAGACAAATGTGTTGTGGTTCCTTTTCTTATATTGTTTTGTGCACAGATCTCACATTCAGCTAAACTTATCAACCATGGCTTGTAAATAGGGCGACCAGTACCCTTGCCTTTTGATTGTTCTTATAACTTCTCGTGCACAATGATCAAATCCATGTGCATCAGGAATCATTTATATTAAGTAAAGCAGTTGGCGCAATTATGAATCCCTCATGGGATCTTCAACCATCCAAGGGAATGTAATCAGCTGGATTGTCAAGCAGCGTTTAAGAGTAATGTCCGGGTATTTTAGCAATACAGAATACTGCAAGCATCTTGCTTGGGTCAAAACAAATTTTCCTCTTTCCAGCAGTTCCAGTATTTGTGTAAATAACAACTGGATATCTAATTATTGCTGATGCTTTTTCATACATACATAGCATTCAATTCAAGTTTTTGTATAGCGCTTTTTACAATGGCTATTGTTCCAAAGCAGCTGCACAAAAGCAAATCATTATTCAACAGGATGAATTACAATACAAGAAAATTCAAGATAGAATTGGTCATTAAGAGAATTAATGAATTAATCCAGGCAGAAGGTTAAGTTTTTTTTTTCCTCGACGTCATCGCAGGAAGGTCATCTCCTCACGGGGTCCACTGGAGAGGCTCGGTACCTAGATGCCTCGGGATGTGCATCCCGAGGTGGAGACAAAAGGATAATTAGCGTAGCAGCAATTCATACTACTGGGAATCACAATGTACTGTAGCATAGGTTTATGTGAATCTTTGAGTATGCTTTGCTAAAAAGATATGTCTTTAGCCTAGACTTAAACTGAGAGAGTGTGTCTGATCCCCGAACATTAGCAGGAAGGTTATTCCAGAGTTTGGGTGCCAAATGTGAAAATGCTCGACCACCTTTAGTGGACTTTGCTATTCGAGGAACTACCAGGAGCCCTGAGTTTTGAGATCTTAAGAGCGTGACGGGTTGTAGCGAGACGGAAGGCTGGTCAAATAAATGGGGGCTAAACCATTTAGAGCCTTGTAGGTCAGTAACAGTATTTTATAATCCATTCGGAAATGAACAGGCAGCCAGTGCAGGGAGGATAAAACTGGGGTTATATGATATTTCCTTGTCCTGGTAAGAACTCGAGCGGCTGCGTTCTGCACTAACTGAAGCTTGTTTATTGAAGATGCTGGACAACCAGCGAGCAGCGCATTACAGTAATCCAGTCTAGATGTCATGAACGCATGAACTAGCTTTTCTGCATCTGAGAGAGAGCATGTGTCTGAGTTTAGCAATATTTCTAAGATGAAAGTAGGCAGATTTTGTAACATGAGTGATATGATGTTCGAAGGACAGGTTGCTGTCCAATATCACACCCAAGTCTTTAACTGTCGGAGTAACCTTTTATATCACATCCATCTAATTGTAGTTTGAGCTCAGAAATTTGCTGTAAACCTGTTTTGGGCCGATAAGAAGCACCTCTGTTTTATTAGAGTTTAATAGAAGAAAATTTCTAGTCATCCAGTCTTATGTCTTTAACACACTCTGTTAATTTAGACATTTCTGATAACTTATCAGGCTTAGATGAAATGTATAGCTGTGTGTCATCTGCATAACAGTGGAAATTAACCCTGTGATTTCTAATAATGTTCCCCAGGGGCAGCATGTATATAGAGAATAGTAAGGGGCCTAGAACTGATCCTTGAGGCACACCACACTTTACAGGTATTATACTAGAGCGGTCTCCGTTTAGATCTACAAATTGATAATGGTCTGATAGGTATGATTTAAACCACTTTAAAGCCTGTCCCTGTACACCAGCGGTGTTTAAACGCTCCAGGAGAATATTATGATCTATAGTGTCAAATGCAGCAGTGAGATCTAATAAAACGAGTAGCGAGACGCAGCCTCGGTCGGAGGATAAGAGCAGGTCATTAGTGATTTTAACTAATGTTGTTTCTGTGCTATGGTGCGGTCTAAAACCTGACTGAAACTCCTCATAGACGTCATTCATCTTTAAGGAGCATAACTGTGCTGACAACTTTTTCTAATATTTTTGATAAGGGTCGTTGACGGATAAGACTTTTGAATAGGCCAATTTTAAAATACCAAAAATATGGATATGTTTGGCCATTTTACAAACGTTTGGAATGTAGTGTACACATGCCTTTATAAAGAAAAGTAAAAAATTTGACATTTTAGTGTTTACACTTGCGTTAATAATACATAGCCTTAAAGTCATCTGGGGCGACCGTAATATCTCAAAATTCACATTTTCATGTATCATTAGGACTAGTTGAACACATATCAGTAAGTAGATAAACTGATGAAGAAAGACAAACTTTAGTGCCCTTTCATTTTATGAATACCATTATTTTACAAGTTTATTCTATAATATCAGAGTCTCCCTCGTAATCCAGTTACAATACTGATTTTTACTTCAAAAGCAAAAAAACTGAATTAGCATTTATACAGATATTACACATTCAGCAATAGCATAACACTGATTAATATTTGAGGCTAAACTGATGGATATTTGGTTATGAATTTAGTGTAATTATTGCCATTTGTTGGTTACCCCACATGACATGGGGTCGCCCCAAATGATAAGAAAACCACAGGTATAAAAATTTCAGTTAAAATGTACACAAAAGAGTTCAAGACGAAATAAAATTTAACTCTTTTTATTGAAATAACATTTCAACATTTAAATCAAATCAGAAGGACATTAACATTTAAACAATTTTATTGCAACACACATTAAATGCTTCAAGAACTTAAGCAGCTGAGTAAAGAATCTCTTTTTTGGAACCTTTTTGATTCATTGGACAGGGACTAACACTACTTGCGTCTCAATTAACCTTTCAACATTCAAATATCACAAATAATTTCTTTTTCTGGACCCATTTAGCCACATAAGGCAGTGATGAACACAACTTGCATTTCTCTAAGCTGAGGTATTACTGAACTTCACCCAATCTTGGAGAGTTAGCTTTGAGAAGCGTGATGTTGCTGGCTCAGAGATCACAGCATGCACATCTTTTCTGTCGTAGAAAATTGAATCTACAGTTTGTGGCCACACGAACAGGTTTTTGTCACCAGATTGTAGCATACAATTGACCTGCACTTCTTCTCCCTCAACCGCAAGCACTTGACCAACATAAGGCTTTTCATCATAAATGACAACAACAAACTTGCCACAAAGATCTAGGTTTTCTTGTTCCCTAGGTGGTTGAGGAGGAGAGCTTGGGGGATTCTCAGTGTTGCACACAGTGCGTCTCACTCTCAGGTCTACTGTTACGGGCTTGTAACAAGGGCATGGACTCTTCTCTGTTTTCCTACAGAAGCATGAAACAGTCCTGTGAGTGATCTGCGAAGGCTGGGAAGACCAAACCTGGTGTATTTTAAAGGTGCCCTTCACAGCCTCCAAATTGTCAGGAATTAGCTCATCACACTTTTCAATGCTTTCTCTGTTTACCCAATAGTGTGTGATGCTTGAGCCTAATCTTGTGTTCAGCATCTCATAGAGTTGCTGTGGTGTCTGAAGTTCACCACCTCGTTGGACAAAGCGATCTGCTTCTCTTTTTATTGCCCCACCAATCCCATCTGGGGCCCCTTTCCCATGAGACTTTTCTGAATAATTCCAGGTCACCTTAGTGAACCCAGAAAGGAAAGGGACAGTACTGAGGAGGTAGAAGTTGTTTTTATTCCGGTACTGTGTAACCGGCCCATCACTCTGAATGTGGAGGGTTGTGATCTGTGGAAAGGTTTCACGAAGCTCTCCTAAGATGGGCTCTAGATGTGCCCACACCGCCCGCTCGTCATGGCGCAGGCTGTCAGAGAGTGTTGCATAGGACTTTGTTCCGTGTACAGGACTGCTGTGTGGATAGTCGCTTGCTGTCTGCTACCTCCAAAGTGAAATGCCTGAACCTCTGTGTTCAGCTTACATGCATAATTCTCTGAGAAGTCAACATGCAGAACAGCTTCACACCCTGTGATGTTTTGTTCAAGGTAGCGGAACTGCTCTGCCTGGTGCAGCTAGTTAAACTGACGTTTCGCCAAAGACTCTAACTTCTGAGAGAAAAGCTCCATCAAGTCCTTGATGGTTCCATTATTGATCTGTTTCACCATGTTGCCAAACATTCTCTCTCCATTTGTGGAAGTTACCCTCTTCCACTGCTCCCAGGTGACTTCTGAGCTGCTCTCTGTCTCAGGGAATTCTACCTCCTCAAAGCAGCACTTGGCACAAACACGGTCCAGACAGTCCTTATTTTTTGGATCACACACTATCATAGCCAGCAGCTCAGAAATGCTTTTTGTTTTCAACAGCCCTCTGCTGTAGAGCTTGTTGGCCAGCAGGTGGACATTTTCGTGGTCCATGCATGCACATGTGTCCCGATCCTTGGCTTTTGGCTCAGTGACATAGAAGGGGCGTCTTCTAGCAAACTGCCTGTAAGATAGGTGGAGGCTCTTCATTTCACTATTGTACAGCGCATGGAGCTCTGTTAGTGGCTTTGTGAGAATTTTTCGCTGTTCTTTTATTTTGTTTTTTGTGATGGTATCTTTTTTTCCCTGGTAAAAGTCGACTATTCTCATCTCTAGTCAGAAAACTAACAACAGCCAGCTTTCTCTCTTTTGCCAGTTTCTTCCCCCCTTTTGGCTTGAGCCTCTCACTATGGCTTAACCGTTCTTTTGCCCTCGTCTCACCTTTTCTGGCCCTTTTCTTTTCTCATCTTTGCAAGTTGTTTCCTTGGATGTATGTTCAGTTTTCTTAATACATGCTTCTCAGCCTGCAGTCGTTTACAACGTTTCTCAGCTTTCTTTTCTCTATCTTCTCTCTCTGGTGTGGAGGACATTTGTGGATGGAAATCCTCATTTTGAGGTGGAGCATCCACCACCACACCCCCCCTGGGACTCTCTTGCTGCCCCTCCACTAATTCTACACCTGCTGGATCTGGCAGAGTGTTCTCTATGGATTGAGATGTCAGGTCCAACATTGCCTTCTCCCTCTTTCTTCTCTCCCTGTATCCTCTGGATGCAGCCTTCCACTTGTTTCTCAGATTATTCCTCTCCCTCTCTGATAACTCATCTGACTTCACATATGGAATCTTTCCCTCATGCTTTCTTCTTTGGTAGCGGAAACAATAGTGTACAGAGTTGTTCATCAACAACAAGATACACATTCTACACCTGTGTCCTTTCCTCCTTATCCTGAACCTACTCTCTTTAGAGAACAGCTGTTTCGGTGACCAATGTTTAATAGCTCATTGTAGCATAGTCTAAACTGTTTATTTGATCTACCCTGGTCTCCTACTTTCTGTAGCTCTAGTGAATCTAGCTCTTTTTTTCTTTACCTCTCTTTTCCTTGCAAGATACTCTGCTCTTGCTGCAGGGTCGGAGTTGACTTTCTGTCTATAACGAGCAGTCTTCTCTTTGCTTGTGCCATCTAGGAAATAGGTAAAATAGGTTAAAACTTGTTTAAAATGACTAATATAGTCACATAAATGGAATGTCATTCTGTATAGTTTTTTTTTTACATTTTTCCTGTAGGATTGTACAACAAAAATAAATGCTTATCCCTATAAAAGGAATGGAAAATGGCTGAATTTAGAAAAAAAAGATAAAATATACAAATAATTATGCTTAATTAACTCTATGTATATAATTGATGTATAGAATATGAAAACTACAATTACAGGACATATATCTATAACTTAAAACACTCAGCAGTGGTCGGCCCACATGATACTTGGTCGCCCCATATGATGTTTTCAAGTTCATTCAAGTATAAGAGGCTAACAGTTAGCCTCAGAAACCAAACTAGCTTCTTCTAGTGATATGCCACTATCAAATTTATCATCAAAATATAGATTTTTGAGAAAACTTATAATTCACAGTTTTGGGGTGGTCGCCCCACATGATGACCAAAAGTGACTACGACATTACAGCAGTTAAAAAACTGCTTTTTCTTACTATATGAGAAAGACTGAGTTACCTTACAGTTGTTTCCAGGGGGTCTTCACTTGTGTCTGGCTGATGCAATATCCCATCCTTGAGATGTTTTTCAAAATAAAGGTCCCAAAATTGTGGTTTTTTGATGGTCGCTCCGGATGATATGGATAGAATCAACATAATTCGGACAACATTTGTTTGTATATCATGATAGAAATATATGTGCAAATGCTTTATAGTTTTGTCAATGGATGTAAAACATGTTTGAAATTATGCCAACTAGGAAAAGGGATATATTTAAGTTGATTTAAAGTGTTTTTTAAACCAGTTGTCCTAACAAAAGTCAAGGCTGGACGGTCGCCCCATATGATGTTTTGGCACTTCGGATAGCAGAAAAATTATGAAAAACTTAAAAATTTGGGTAAGTTAGAGTGGTTTAGTAGGTGAAGAAGGTATAACAAGTAGATGAGAAATTATGTATTTTTTTTTTTTTTTTTTCTGCAAAATAAAATTAACCCGGACAGAAAAAGGGGGCGTCATGTCATTGACCCATAAATGGGATATTTGATATTGGTCTGTAGTTAGTTCATTAGGATCAAGTTGTGTTTTTTTTGATCAGAGGCTTAATTGCTAATTTGAATGGATTAGGAACGTGACCTAATGATAGGGAGGAGTTAATAATATTTAGAGGTTCACCAGCAGCTGGAAATATCTTTCAGAAATTTAGTTGGAATAGGATCTAATACACACGTGGCAGATTTAGACTTAGCGATTAGTTTATTTAACTCTTCCTGTCTTATGGTTGCAAAACACTGTAACTGAATTTGCTGGGTACTGAGTAAGGCTGGACTATAGGACAAAGTTAAGGGTTGATTTTCCATTATTTTAAGTCTGATATTATCTTTTATTAGTGAAGAATTGTATGAAGTCATTGCTACTTAACTGAGAGGGTGTGCAGCGTTCTGTTGCTGACCGATCATTTGTTAATCTAGCCACTGAGCTATATAAAAATCTAGGATTGATTTGGTTGCTTTCAATGAGTTTACGGAGGTGCTCGGCTCTGGCTGCTTTTAGTGACTGTCTATAAGTGCACATAATGTCCTTGTAGGCAATTCTAAAAACCTCTAGTTTAGTCTTTCTCCACTTACGTTCTAGTGAACGAGTAGCTGTTTTTAGAGCGTGTGTATGACTGTTGTACCATTTGTACACTTTTATTCTCTCTAATCTTTTTTAACTTGATGGGAGCGACAGTATCTAATGTGCGAGAGAAGATACTGCACATACTGCTGGTCATTTGCTCAAGATCATCTGCTTTCTCAGGTTTGCGGAGCAGGTCAGATAGATCTGGTAGGTTGTTTGTGAATTTATCTACAGTGGTTGGGATAATGGTTCTACCCAGTTGGTAACGAGGTGCGGCTCGGTTAATCTCACTTACAGAGAGTTTATAAGATATAAGGAAATGATCAGTGATATCATCACTTAGAGGTGAGATATCTAGGTCTAAAACATCGATGCCATGCGAAATAATTAAATCTAATGTATGCTTACAGCAGTGAGTTTGGCCGATTACATTTTGCTTTAGCCCAAAAGATGTTAATTTGTGAAAGTAGCTCCTAGTGTATTATTTGGGTCGTCTACATGAATGTTGAAATCACCGATAATAAGTGCTCTCTTTATTAAGTCTGAAATAAAATCAGCAAATTCCTTAAGAAAATCTACATAAGGTCCTCGTGGTCTATACACAGAGATAAGAGAAAGAGATGACAGATTTCTTTGTTGCATCCATAAGCGTAACATTAAGATCAAGCAGTTCAAAAGAATTTATAGCTAATTCCAGTTCTGAGTAACATTTAGCTCCTGACGATAGTTCCAACACCTCCACCTCGACCTGACCAGCGGGGCTCATGCTTATATAAAGACCCTGATGGAGTTGACTCATTTAAACTGATATAATCATTAGGTTTCAGTCAGGCAGAGCGCGTCAAAACTTTTGTCTAATTCATTTACAATAAGAGATTTCGGCACCAGCGATCGGATGTTTAGGAGACCAAACTTTTAAATATTGCTGCTGTTGACCGGTTTTAACTTTGTTTTGACTGTGATCAGGTTATTTCTAAGGCCTGTGCAGGATTTACTGATATATCTGATTTTTCGCGGGACAGCCAGTTTCTATGTGGGTAATCATACTCTCGGGTCTAACATTTACATCACATGGCATACTAGTCAAATGGAGTGTATGGCATATACTGCAGCTAACCCTTGCTGATAGCATGGAGGGTAGCCTTGTGCTACATTGTCTAGTTTTGTACTGTAATATGCTATTGGTTGTTTTTTTTACCACTACAGGTATCTTGCATTAGTACTGCTGATGCATATCCATCTTTTCTGTTGGCTACATAAAGATGAAACACATTGTCATAATTAGCGTGACTAAGTACTGGTGCAGTTTGTAATTTTCTTTTGATGGATTCAAAGGCTACTGACGCATCAGTGTTCCATATCAGATGTTCTGTTGTCCTATTACTTTAGTTAGCATTCTTAATGGGGCAGTTTTGATGGCATAGTCTTCTATCCATTCTGCACTAAATCCAGTCATTCCTAAAAAGGTCAACATTTGGCCTACTGTTTGAGGTTTTGGGGCTTTACTTCCTTCTAACTGACTTGGTGAGATTGCTTTAGTCCCATATGCAATAATGCGACCCAAGTGTTCAATTTGATTGACAATATTGCATCTTTTCTTTGGGGGCTTTGTGGCCTCCTTTTTGACAATCTTATTTTTTAAAAGCACCTTTTAATAGAATCTTGATGACATTGTTCCAAACTATTAGAACAGATCAAAAGGTCATCAACATACTGAATTAATGTACTCTTTAACTGGAGGTCTTCTAGGTCTATTTTCAACACTGCATTGAATGCATGTGGTGAATGTACCCTTGTGGTAGTCAAGTGTATGTGTACTCTCCCTTCATAAGTGAAACTAAACAAGTGCTGACTTTCAGGTGCTATTGGGACACTGAAATAAGCAGAACATAAATCAATCACTGTGAAGTACTTGTCTGCAGGAGGAACATTTGTCAGCAAGGTGTGTGGATTAGGAACTTCAGCTGGCCAATCCTCAACTACCTCATTTACTGCTCTCAAATCATGTACCAGCCTCCACTTGGTTTTATTTGCTTTAGGAATAGGCATAATCGGTGTATTGCAATAGGTTGAAGTTTGAATCAAGACTCCTGCCTTCAATAATCCCTCAATTGTTGGTCTTATTCCATCTACTGCCTTTTTTTTTTTTTTTTTTTTTTTTTTTTTCTCTCTCCTCCTCTTTCTCTTAGCTTGGGAACTGCAGTCAAAGATGTGTCACATGATTAAGTGTTTTGTCTGATTCAAAAATGAATGGATTTTCAGTGCTTTTCACATTTTTCAGCTTTCATGTTTTATACATCTTGAGAACACTTTCCCTTACTGTAGTATAGGGCTATGTGAGGTAGCATTGTACAATGGAATTCAGTGTCTTGGTTCTTGTAGCTGAACTGTTACATATTTTCCCCGCTTGTCAATGATTTTTCCTACTTCCTCTTATGTCTCCTAACCAGTAGACGTTTACTTGTCCTTGATTTGCTTGGAAGCTGTCTCACTGTTAGCTGTTTGGTTCTTTCACTCTCAATGTAGATTCCATCTGGAGAACACCCAAATTTTCAAGTTCATTTTACAGATGGCATCTCGCCCAAGAAGATTCACTGGTATGTTCTAAAATCAGAAGAGGAATTTTGATTTCGTTGTTCTTTACTCTTACTGACATCAGTACGGTCAATGGTATTAGCTGCGATTTATTCCTGAAAATCCTACTGTCTTAGCATATTTTCCAGACTTGGGGAGGTGAGATGCATACTCTGTTCTTAGACAGGAGAAGGCTGCACCGGTGTCAAGAAGGACGGGGGTGGTCTTTCCTTCAATTTGGACTTGCAGCATTGGTTCTTGATCAGCATCACGTGATATTGTTGGAAGCTGATACCTCCCCGTAGGATCCTCTTGGCATCCCTAATATCCTTGTGCAGGGCCTCGCCATGGGTTGACAGCTCCTTGTCCTTAGGCTATTTGTAGTTGCCTTGGGATGACTGGACATTCTCTTCTCAAATGTCCTGGTTGTCCACACCCCCCCAACAATCTTCAGGTGGTCCATTTCATAATTTGTTGATTTATACACTTGCTGTCCACTTCCTCTTCCCAATGATCTTGTCCATCCTCCTATTGTTTTGCTGTTCTGGTTTTATACTCTAACAGGAGCTTGAGTCTTTTTTTTTTTTTTTTTTCTTTCTTGTTAACTCCTCTAGTTGAAGGTGGTTCAATTTTCTTCGGAGCTCTCATTCTTGATTTCTTCTGCTTCATTTCATCTTTCTTGTATTGGTCCACTGCATGTGCCACAATCACAGAACTCTTTCTGTGGTTTGGCGTGGATTCCCACTACATCTTCCAGCTTTTCTTTTAACCACTGTTGGCATGGCTTCTATGGCATTTCTGAAGAGGGTCATCAAGAGTTGGATCTCCTTCTGGATTTTTCTCTAGTTCCTCCTTCCATCTCAGCTGGTTTTGCGTGTTACCGGATTTTCACTTTCTCCTAATGACTCTCCTTTCAGTGATTTTTATTTGCATTGGGTATTCTTGTCGTAACACCTTCCACATTTTCCCCACGATAGAGGTTAAATCCATCTGCATCTCGTTCAAAATATTAACCATCAATGTTCATTAACTAAAATTTCTCATTCTAGTTCTGCCCAAACTTCTTGCCAGCAATGCTTTAATGTCTCCTAATGCTAAAAGTTGTCCTGTTGTGATTCCACTTTTTTTTTTTCATTTTTCCAGCTCCTTTGTGCATGTCAGGAAGTCGAGCTATTAGTCCATCCAGTTCTTGACGTGCCCATGGTATATACTGGCCTCTCACATTTTTGATTTTAAGATCGGTACTTGTTTAGCAGGTCTGAGAGTTTCTCCCTTCACCCATCGCTGATGAGTTATCTTCATTTTTTTCCCCATTGACTTCTCCATCCTCCATTTGGTTTTTCTCCAGTATGAGTGCCCTGTTGACGTTCTTCCTCAGCTCCCTTTGCAGTTTGTGCTTCTTGTAAAGCTTTTTCATGACCCCCAGACCATAGATGTCAAGTTTTCCATCCCAATACTAAGTTTCTCAGAACTTTTAATGAAACTTTTATCCTCTTCATTTAATCGTTCTTGTGTTTTTGACGTTGATGCCTTCCTCTGTGCTGGTGGTGTCATCGCAGCTGTGGCTTCTCTGTAATCTTTGCTGATTCTGTCCAGGTTTTCACGAAGGTCACTGTAAGGGCTTGTGATGTCACATGCTGTCTTTCTTTCCCTGTATGAACATGTTGGAGTTTCTTCCCAATCCTCTTCCCATGCAGGTTGTTTCTACTCTCGTGCAAGTTTTTCTGTGCTTGCCTCCTTCTCTCTTGCCTTTTTAAACTGGACTTTTCTCAGAGCCATTTGTTTTTGGTCACTACACAATGGGTCATAAGGTGGAGGGCTTTCATCTTTTTCCGGTCTTTCCTGTTTAATTAACTATTCCATAACCTTTGAACATATTGAGAATTCCAATTCTCTTTTCTTAGATTTGTCATTTTGATTTTATTTTGAATTAATCCTTCCGTCTCCCTACATTGTTGCCAATGTAGAACAGGAACTTTCCCGATCGTTGATCTATTTAGCATCTAAGTGTCATTCAAATGCATGGGTGTTATAGAGACTAAAACAAAAGGCACAGTTGTACCTCAGGATTAGCATTCACACTTGACCTACCAGATGTTCAAGAACTGAAAGACAAAAGATAACTGTCTCAGGGCTTGGGCTTCCTGCTCTTAGAATGTAAATCACAATACACATGCAGCATATACTGTTATATTGGAATCTGTTTAACCTTTTATAAATTTTGTAATGCAACATCACATTAAATGTTCCTTCTGCAGGCCACTTTGTTTAGATTTTTTTTGTTCGCTTCTCCCATTTTTGTGACGTTACGCATTATATCTTTGCATAAAAGTTGCTGAAGACCAAGCACTTCTACAGGGGTTCCTTCCTCATATGATGCCTTAAAAATCTTAATTACCAATTAAAATCAAGTACTATGTCAATATACTGAAATCTCAAATTAGTGATCAATTATCCAGTATTATCTATTCAATTTACCGGTTGACGTGATAACTGTTCAATCACCACTCTATTTTAATACTACTCAAATTCTTCACTGGCCTTTTTATGTTATTCAATTTATTTTACTCTGGCTTTCTAATCTTATTTCCTCAGTCAAATGAAAAGTCACCAAGTAAGTTATAACTCCCCCTTTTCTCTATCTCCCTCCTCTTGGAAAAGGCTCTTGTGACGGACTTTGCGTCAATCCCCCCCCTTACTTTGCCTACCTTTGTTCTCACTCTCCCCTTTTTTTTTTTTTTTTTGTTCTATATCTTCCCACTCCGTATTTTCCTTATCACTTTGCAACTACTATATTCTTATTTTAAGTTGATATTTCTTGACTTACTCAAATTAGTTCTAATTTATTAATATTTTAGTTTTTTTCCTATAAAATACAATTATTCCAAAAAGTATCAAATTTTCACTTTCCCCCTTGTGTTCAGCTCTTGCCTTTGCACCACAGAGGAAGTCCTGCCAACAGTTAGAGTGAAAACTCTCAGCTCCTCTTATTCGGTGCAGCCACCTGATTTCAGATAAGGAACATACAGAATAAAGTAAAATAATAATATATATATTAAACTTCCAACATGTGTTTCAAATTTCCAATTAATAAAAAAGTTTGAATCCAAATTTTTTTAATTCAATAATTTCATTCCCTCCTCATACACTAAAGCATTCTACTCCTTTCTCTCCCTTTTTTTTTTTTTTTTTTTTTTTTTTTTTTTATTAAATTTATCAATTTGTAATCAATTTGCAAAGAGCCCTTTTGGTGAAACAAGTACAAAATTTTATTTTATTTCATCACATAATATAAACCTTCAAAACACGATTTAAATTAATTCACATTATCCCATAGCATATTATAACGTCTCTCCAGTGATCCAACCACTCAATTTCCCTTTACTCAAATCTTATTGTTATTTCTCCTTCTTTATTGCTATGGTTTTATTTTATTATTATTAAAAAAACCCAGCCTTGCAAAACACAGGGCAGAACAATAAACTTTCAATAGTTTCAACGTTAAATTCACATGAATGCATTTTATACGATATTAATTCGACACTCAAACTTATTGAACACTATAGCACTTGAATAACTTTTGATACTAAGTTAACTTTATTTTTTACACGTGCGTTAGCTTTAGCCTATGCGCTATCAGTTTCAGCTCACATGGTCTACGTAAACCGATCATACAATCAACTATTAAATCAGCGGCACTTTTCTGATACAAATATAAAATTTTATCAAGACATTTAAATAAAACTCACCAAGGGATAAATATATTCAAGGAGCTCTTTTGTGGCACTTTTTAACTCTGCAGTTCTGTAAATCTCGTCTCGTCCGCTTAGCTCTCCGATGACAGCTCCTTCACATTAGAATATCACTTCAGAAATCACGATTTCTGTAATATCTGATCATTTCTTTCTATTTAAGGTCACTTACAAAGAAGGATTAGGAGATCGCTTCTTGTAGCTGCCTCTTCCCACTCTCAAGAGAATCGAGAATTTTCTCTCTGACGCACTCTACCCAGAAAAGATAGGCGGGGCTTGACTCACTGCTGCCACTAATCCTTAAAGAGACCATCGCTATTTTTCATCAGCGATGGCGATTACTCCTTATTTAAATCCATATTAACGGCAGTTAATGCGGGTTACAGTTGCAAAAGTTTTCTCCTCCTTAGGTGCTGCCAGTGGATTCTGGCAGATCCCTCTCCATCCAGATAGTTGCAGACTTGCCACCTTACGCCATTCGGGAGATATTGTTTCAGGAGACTTCCCTTCAGGATCTTGAGCGCTCCAGAGATCTTCCAGAGGAAAATGCAGGAGACGCTTCAAGGGCTGGATGGGGTAGAGATCTTTATGGATGACATACTGGTCTATGGGTCCTCCCTGGAACAACACGACTCACGGTTGGAACATATTCTGCAGAGAGTGGTGTCTATGGGGTTGAAATTGAATCCTGAGAAATGCACATACAGACAAAGCCAACTTCGTTTCCTGGGTCACCTCATTAACGAGACAGCCAGATCCAGAGAAGGTGGATGCCATCAGACAGCTGCCATCACCAAAGAATGTGCAAGAATTAAAAAGGGTCCTAGGCAAGGTAAATTACCTTGGGAGGTTCATTCTCAACCATCAGCCAGCCACTGTATGAACTACTCCGGCAGAAAAACCTGTGGATGTGGACACACACGCAGCAAACTGCATTTGAGAACATCATCAAAGAGCTGCTTATGAAGGCACCAGTTCTTGCATATTATGATGTCACCAAGGCCACTGCAGTCTCTGCTGACGCAAGCAGCTATGGACTGGAGGGGTGCTCTTGCAGCTACACAAGGAAGGTTGGAAGCCAATAGCATACTGTTCCAGATGTCTTACTGATGCGGAAACTCGATATGCACAGATCGAGAAGGAGTGTTTGGCTAGTGTGTGGGCGTGTGAGCAGTTTAAAAAATATCAGATCTCAGGAGTCTTGACAACGTTCCAGTTCGGTGCCAAAGACTGTTGATCCGGTTAATGTGGTTTAAACCCATAGCAGAGTAAGCACCTGGAAAGACGCTTGTAGCTGCAAATGTGCTGTCCAGGAGCCCGTAAACTGCTGCTATGGAGAAAAGAGTAACACATGCTGACGTAGAGTGCTATGTGGATGCGGTAATACAAGGAATACCTGCAATATCCCATAAAATTAACTGTATCAGAAATGCTACTGCAAAGGATGGTGAGTTACAAGCTGTAATCAAGCTGATCAGAGCTGGATGGCCACAACACAGAAGCCAAGTTCCTGTAGCAGCCAGAGAGTACACGGTCTCCAAAGCGGAGCTTTCAGAGCATGAAGGTTTAGTGATCAAGGGAAGGAGAATTGTTGTGCCAAGGGCAATGAGAAAGGAGATACTGGAAAAGATTCACAAAGGTCACCAGGGCCTTACAAAGTCTAGAGAAAGGGCACAGGAATCTGTGTGGTGGCCAGGAATTTCAGCGGACATAAAGAACATAGTATTGTCATGTCAGATATGCCACGAGCTGAGAAATACACAGAAGGAACCCTTGATCTCCACACCAATACCAGATAGACCCTGGAAAAGGATTGTGGCTGATCTTTGTGAACATCTAATTGTTCACAATTATCTAATTGTTCACAATTATCTAATTGTGTCCGATTACTATTCCAGATTTCTGGAGATACTGCACTTACCTTCCACAACAACATCTCATGTCACACAAAAGTTAAAAGCTGTCTTTGCCAGATTTGGTATTCCAAATGAGGTCATAAGTGGCAATGGTCCGCAATTCTCTAGTGCTCAGTTCCAAGAGCTGGCCAGGCAACTGGATTTCATACACATTACATCAAGTCCTCACCATCCTCAGGGTAACGGTCACATTGAAAGGGCTGTGCAGACTGCAAAAAGAATCCTAAAGCAGACAGATCCTCTAGTAGCTCTCATGTGCTATCGATCAACCCCCTGTGCCCCTGTGCCACTACAGGAGTTAGTCCAGCAGAACTTCTCATGGGAAGGAAAATCAGAACAACACCTCCAACCCTAGAAAAGAATCTTCAACCCAGGTGGTCAAAGAGGAAGTCTATCATGCTGAAGGGCAAACTAGAGAGACAGGCAAGCTTTTTACTACAATCAACGTAATGGAGCGAAAAACCTGCCAACACTGAGACCAGGAGATACTGTTCTTACCAAGCTGGACCATCAGAAGATCTGGTCTTTACCGGCAGTCATCAGGGGTGAAAGTATGACACCTCGTTCCTACGTCATTGAGACAGAACACGGGGCAGTACTGAAATGTAATCGTCATTTTCAAGCTGTGCCAACACCAAACAGGCTGTACAAAAGGGACAGTAGACATTCAGCCTACAAAACAGACAAAACAGACTGTGCCAACCCAAGCAGACAGGGAAACATTTCCTACTTCTAAGCGTGGACTGATACTAGGTCTGGAAGAGTCAGTAAACCTATTGCATGACTTGACCTATAAAGAAGTAGGAAGCTTTATGCTCAGGAACTAGTTACTGTGCAGGGGTGAAGTTTTAGAATATTTAACTGAGTTACTCTAATTCAGGATTTGATTTGTAATCTGAAAGCATGCTGTTCGCCTTGCTGGATAATGTTTACTGTGAAAGGTTTTCGGAAAAAAAGGGGGAGATGTCATGTGGTGATTTTTGTTCTGATACTATTGCTTTACATGATAGGGGAAGTGGAGAGGGACTTGTGGCAATGTGTTGGGGGTTGTTAAACATGTGTCATTTAGAAGATTTGACTGTGTTCCCTGCGTGCGTTATTACTCGAGCCCAGTCACGAAAGTTTCCTGATGGTATTGAACTTTCTGATAGTTTCCTCGTTGATCAAGATGATTCTGACTCTGTACTGTTGCAGCCTGAGGAGTCTGTGTCTGTCGCTGTCTCCTGTCAGTGGTGCTGACGCTAACCCTGTGGACCTGTTGCTGGCTATCGACCGTGCGACGTTTGCTGCTGAGCAAAAACCAGATCTATCGCTCATGCGAGATTCTGCTGTCTGCTAGATGATGCGAGTAAACCAGTTGGTTATTTTTATGAAGACAGAGTTTTAATGCGAAAATGGACTCCTTCAAAATCCGATAATTCCGGTTGGGAACGTTTTGTGACCAAGTTCTGAGCGTTGTGCATAACATTGCAGGTCATCTCGGAATTACTTAGACATTTTATCGAGTGACTGCCGATCTTGTCATGCCTGCCAAATGGTTGGAAAACCTAACCAGACTATCCCTCTGCACCTCTTAAACCAATCCCTGTTGTCAGTGAACCGTTTGATCACATTATTTTAGATTGTGTGGGACCTTTTACCGAAGACAAAATCTGGTCATATGTATTTGCTTACGCTAATGTGCACAGCAACTCGCTTCCCTGAGGCTATGACTCTTTTCTTTTCTACTTTTGGACTTCCAAAGGTCGCACAAACTGATCAAGGAACAAATTTTATGTCCCGCCTGTTACCATCCTCTTACTATCCCGAGTCACAGAGAACACTCAAACGATTTCAGCAAACATTAAAAACCATGCTAAAGACGTATTGCACTGAATCTGAAAAGGAATGGGATGATGGAGTACCTTTGCTTTTATTTGCCCTCAGAGAAACTGTTCAGGAGTCTTTAGGTTTTAGCCCCGCAGAGTTGGTTTTTGGGCATACAGTGCGAGGTCCACTTAAACTCCTGAAAGAGAATTGGCTGTCTGACACAAAGTCAAATGTAAATATGCTGGATTATGTTCGCTAATTTCGAGAATGCCTTCATAAAGCTTGTGAGCTAGCCAAGTCAGGTTTGGAAGGGGCTCAGAAAAACATGAAAAGATTCTTTGACAAGGATGCCGTGCAGGAGACAAAGTTTTGGTTTTGATACCAGTTCCTGGCTCTGCTTTGCAGGCAAAGATTTCCGGACCTTATGTTGTGGATCGGAAGCTCAGTGATACTGACTATATTATCGGTACTCCCGATCGGGGGAGAAAAATGCGGGTGTGCCATATTAACATGCTTAAAGGTTATGTTTCTTGAGATAAGGGAGAAGGGTTAAAACACACTATTATCCCAGTGGCCTCTGGCGCTACAGAAATCTCTGCATTTGTCACTCCCGATAACTTCCTTAATTATACTGTGATGGCTTTCGGACTACGGAACGCTCCAACAACCTTTCAATGCCTCATGAACACCGTATTAGGCAATGTTGAAAATTGTAAGGCTTATTTGGACGATATTGTGGTGTATTCATCTACTTGAAGAGAACATGTGAGCACATTATCTACTGTTTTCACACGTTTGTTTAAAGCCTCCCTTACGTTGAATTTATCTAAATGTGAGTTTGCCAAAGCAACGGTTACTTGGGAAAACAAGTAGGACAAGGTCAAGTTCGTCCTGTTGCTCAAAAAGTGCGGGAGGTTGTTTTTTTTTTTTTTTTTTTTTTTTTTTTCCCAGGGCCTCAGACGAAACGCGAACTTAGGTAAGGCGGGTTATTATAGCGCATTTTGCCGAAATCTTTGTTGTTTTGCCTCAAACTAATTTGCGTGCCTCTCAAAAGTTTCTGTGGTCTACTGAGTGCCGACATGCTTTCGAATCTGTGAAACCGCTATTGTGTAATGCTTCAGTGCTTTCTGCTCCGAATTAGAATTGATGTTGATGCCAGTGCCACCGGAGCTGACGCGGTTCTGCTTCAGGATGATGACTATGGAGTGGAGCATCCTGTAGCCTATTTCTTGAAAAAGTTCTTACCGCACCAGAAAAACTACATCACGATCGAGAAAGAGACACTCTCTTTGTTACTGTCGTTGCAACATTTTGAAGTATATGTTGGATCGAGTTCTGTCCCTGTAATTATTTTTGCCGATCACAATCCCTTGGTTTTTCTATCACGTATGCGCAATGCAAATCAAAGAATCATGCGTTGGTCCTTATTCGGGATTATAATCTAGAAATACAGTATAAAAAGGGTAAGGACAACGTATTGGCCGATGTCTTGTTCTTTTGATTTAATTTTAAAATCAACTAGAAGTTGATTTTTATTTGTGTGTGGGGTGTTACGATACCCAGCATTGAGGCTTTTGTGTATTTGAATGTATGTATGCAGGGATTGGCTGTTCCTCAAGGGACGTGATTGGCGAATCCTGATGTGAACGTCTTTAAATGGGTGGCGCTCCCAAAACATGGCGAGCTCACTTCAGCGTTTACGGCTATGGTGTGAAGAGCTCCTGATTCGGCTTCAGTCAACAGATCATCCACATCCCTCGTTGTTATTGTTTGTGTCTGTTTCATTTAACAAAAATGGATTAGTTTAAGTAACTACTCTGGAGTGTAGGAGAGGTCTGCCCTTTTGTTTTTGATATGATTTTGTGATTTGTTTTTGCCTAGGGAGTTAGGGAAGTTGATTTGTATTTTCTTTTCCTTATCATTAGGTAATTTATATATTTTATTTTATGAAGATCTTTTGGTTTATTTTGGCCTTGGGTCTCTCTGAAGTCAATGCTCCTTATATATTAATTTTACTTGTTACCCAATAAATAACGTAAAATTCACATGTTCGTTTGTTCATCTGACTGTGGCTGGAATCCCGTTAAAACATCTTATTCGCGTCTCACTCTTTAAAATGGGCTGTAACAATACCTTTTATCACCAACAGGGTGGATAATTGTAATGGTCTCACCTTACAGAAGACAATTAGATAGCTGTAGCTCATTTTTTTTTTTTTTTTTTTTTTTTTTTTTTAACATGAACAATAATTAATGATGTGCTTACTTCCATATTGTGGCTCACAGTGCTGGATTTGGTGGTCGAACAGTCCAGTATCCGGATTGAAGTCTAATCATAATACCTTACTGTACAACTGCAGCTGCTTACATGGAGGTGTTGATGTGTGAAGGCTAAAACATTATGAAAAATACAGCAGAAAATCAGCAAAAAAAAAATGAAGTTTGATGTGAATTGTTTAAAACTAATAAAATAATATTTGATCATTGTAAGAGTAATACATTTATTCTAACAAACAATCGTCACCTGACTGGGATTTATAAAGGGATTTTTGCACAGGATGGTTTTAAAAATCTGAACTTTTGTGCGTGTGTGAAATTTAGGTTTTGAGAGTGTGTGCACTTTTAGTATAAACATGTTCGGAGAGTTTTATTAGAGAGAACCCAGATCTGAAGACATCAGATGTGCTAAAACATTAGCCACATTTAAATCTAGACTCATCTGTTTAGCTGTGCATTGTACATCCAAACTGACTGTACTGTATTTTATGGATAATCATTTTTCATTTTAAATGGTTTTTAAATTCCTTTTATTTTTGATTATTTTTATTTTAAAGCACTTTATTTTACTATTGTGTGTGGAAAAAATGCTATATAAATAAAATTGCAATGCCATGCTTTACAGGCGTATGTAGGCATATAGAAGATCAGAAATTCCTAGAGCTGCGTAGGGGAAAGAGTGGCATGTATAGCAATGGTCTAGTATTTTTTTGTCCCTGGTGGACCATGTGATTTGCTGTCTGTATTTAGGCAGTTCACAAGTGAAATTAGCTTTATAAAAAAAATTGAGAATGGTAATGAAAGAATGCAGATAATGATGCTTTGTGGGTGTGATTTAATCAACCAACAGTTCGACTGAGCAAAAGTGGCCTGAATGGTAGAGTTCCAAGACGAAAACTGCTGCTGAGCAAAAAGAACATAAAGGCTCGTCTCAGTTTTGCCAGAAAACAACTTGATGATCTCCAAAACTTTTGGGAAAATACTCTGTGCACTGAAGAGACAAAAGTGTTTTTGGAAGGTGTATGCCCCATTATATCTGGTCTAAAATTAACACAGCATTTCAGAAAAAGAACATCATATCAACAGTAAAATATGGTGGTGGCAGTGTGATGGTCTGGGGCTGTTTTGCTGCTTCAGGACCTGGAAGACTTGTTGTGGAATCATGAACCAATGAATGAAACCATCAATTGTGCACAAAATCCTGAAGGATATGTCTGGCCATATTTTCATGATTATTACAGAATTTGGGAGCTAAATGGGAAAAGGACTGGCAGCCTGCAGTTGATTTGATGTTCTAGGTATTATAAAGCTGCCAGAGTTTTGAGAATGCAGCTGACCTGGAGGGCTATGATGCGATATGTACTGGTGTTAAACTAGGGATGGAAAACTCCAGTCCTGGAGAGCCGCAGCCCTGCAGAGATCAGCTCCAACCCTAATTATAACTCACCAATGTCTACCACTCCCATGTTAAACCGTTCAGGTCTTCATGCTTATTTGCATTTGAACATTGTTTCTGCTTCCACTCAAAATAGGCTTTTTCAAAATTGTGTAAATAAGCAGTGGAGTATTTTGAGTTTAAACTTAACAGAAACATTCTGTGCACATGTGAGAATTGTATTACATTTTGAAAAAAAGTAGTGTGCCCTTTAAATTAAAAGTTGGAACGCTGGAACAATCTACCTAATACTGTTTGCGAGGCAGACACACTCTGTCAGTTTAAATCTAGATTAAAGACACATCTCTTTAACCCGTTTTACATACAACACACTAATATGCTTATATAAATTAAATATGTTAAAGAATTCTTAGGCTGCATTAATTAAATCAGCCAGAACCAGAAACACTCTCCATGCAGAACCTGATTTTGCCTGATATCTTTCAATTTCAAGTATAATTATATCTTCTGCACAATGACTGTACAAGACTGTACAAGAACTTTACATTAAATACTGTACAAGTTCATGTATGTGTACTCAACTAGGTATAGTAATTATATTATTTATAGTGTATAGATGGTTAACTGTTGTATAGCTCTATATATATATATTTTTTTTTCACTGTTGTATGTTTACCCATGTGCAACCTGTATGTAGCACCATGGTCCAGCGAGACAAAACATCTTATTTCACTGTATGTCCACACATGTAGCAGAAATGACAATAAAGCTTGACTTAACTTGACTTGAAGACACATTTTTGGATTAAAATATTACAGGGTCAACAAAACATGTTGACCTAGAACACGTTAAACTCAGGATGTGCCACTCCCCATAACACACAACGTACTTATTACATCATAAAAAGAATAGTATTTAACCTAATATTAGTCTGTTTCTTTCTTATTCTGTTTCTCAGTCCATATCCAGAACAGATGGTGGATCAGCACTAAAAGTCTACAGCCCTGATCATCAACAGAGACCAGAACACCTAGAAGAGTTCTAGAGACAGATCATGTGAATCACACACACACACAAACAAACACAAAAGTGTTTTACACAATTAAACATTTTATTGTTAGGCATGATTGATTAGAGTAAATTACAGAAATCTGTGACAGAAATACTTCAGTGAAAGGTTACATACTGCTTTATACTGTATCTATGTGACCACAATTGTTAAAGACAAGAATATATCATTCAAATACCAATAAAGTTGTGCCTATATTTCTAATGCATTTTTATTTTAATTAACGCAACACTAAATTACAATGTGGAAAAAATGAAATGAAATGAAAAGAAAATGTAAGAATTAATGGAACTGAAGATGTCAGAACAATCATGTCAGATAGTGGTTTTCATCAGACCTTCTGCAGCTGCTTATAACAAAACATGTGTCCCTCCAATAGCTCAGATTTACTGGGGTGTCCTTTAAGATTAACAAAAGAGTTTTTACACAATGTGTGAACTAGACAAAATCATAGCTGAACTAGCTCACAATACAAGTCCATCACAAAAGTTATAATAAACACACAATGTTTAGATCATTTCCATGCATTTTAAGTGATAATATGCTCTGTAACCACACATTGCAAACCATACTGACATCTGAACAAATCATTACAACAACAAAAAACTGCAAACAATAATGTTTTAAAATTTATTCTTAGAAGTATTCTTACAAGTTTCTAAGCTCTAGAAACTGTGGCAATATTTTTTGACGTAACTGCATGAAAATGTACAAATGCTTAAATTCACAAGAACATGTGGCATGTGGTCCAACAGGTGCATTAGTTCCTCTCTCTCTCACACACACACACACACACACACACAAATCATTTACTGACCTTGCAGTTGGTACACAAACTGTCTAGTTTGTCTCACATCATATATAGCAGTGCCATGTAAAAGGAACTCAATGGCAGCTAACCAATGAATGAACATAAGCTTTTAAGAAAATGGCATTAATAAAAAGCTTAATCTCTGTAATACATTTCTATAATAAGAATAAGTACTTATTTAGATATGACAGTCCATACTTTTAATTTATCCTGTTTCTACATTCTGTTTGCCATAGGGTGTTAAGATCTCTCTATTTCATCTTTGCATATTTTCAATACTTCCACTGGGCCTATTATACGATCATACATTCTAACAAATAAGCTATAACATGAAACAACAGGACTACATAAAACAAAACATTCTCATTACACTTCACCCTTTTTAAAAGAAGCTTTCTGTAACATTTTTGTTGTAGGCTCTAACATTGTCAGAGACGAGAGCAACACGTAAATTATTCCAGAACAGTGGCTGTACTCGTGGGTTTTTGGGCCAGGACAGAACTGATTTTTTGCAGAGCCGTTTTCTCATCTGAAGGTATTTGAATTTTTGAAAGAGAAGGTCCAGCAAAACAACAACTGCAACATCCACTTTCTCATCGAGAAGCCGTTGCTGAACAAGGAGGAAGGCTTGTCGGACGACCCCACTTTCGTGAGAACTGCCACTAGGGCTAGTTAATACAAACACTGTCTTTCTGCTGTTGTAAACAGCCTTGTGGAGATTCTCTATGCATGATACACCAGGCAACCAATCACGTTCCTCTAAGCAAAGTTGAAAGCGCCATCTCCCTCTGTTCTCCAATCTCACAACCATCTCCTTGTAGATCCAATCTCTGACTGCCTTGTTACTTGTATCAAAGACCACAAATGCATCGTACTGGTTATCTGTCATGCTGCCACCATTAACTGGAGTGTGTCCTCTGTGTCCAGTCCAAATAATCTGGATGCAGTACCACAGGTCCCATCCATAAAGATGTTTCAGGAGAGGAATGCTGGTTGCTGCCAATGTCAACCATAAAGTACAGAGGAAAGCAACACTTCCAAATATCTCCTGGCATGAGTGAAGATCTATTGAGAGGACATTCACACCAGCCAATGACTCTGGATAACCACAGTGAACCTCTGTGGTGAGGTGTGGGATATCCAAACTAGTTTCTCTGAGAAATTTGGCAAACCCAGAAATAACGCAACTACAAGTATAGGGATTAGCATGCAGCACTAGTTTGCAGGAGGACTTATTTTTATGAGGCCCAGCAGGACAGAAAGTATAACCTTTGTGGAATGACATGGGAAGAGCCTGCACATCAAGTATCTTCAGCTGGTTGTGGTTAAGCATTAGGTTTTTAAGGTTTATTGCCTGACTTAGGAAAGCCTTTGGGATTGCAACTAGTCGATTGTGACTTAGGTCCAGGCTTACAAGACGAAGCTCAAAATGCATATTAGGCAAGAAAGAAAGCATGTTTGAGCTAAGGTTCAGGTGGCACAGCTGCTCGAGAACTGAGATGTTGCCCCAAGGGAAATAACTCAGCCCATTAGAGTCCATTCTCAGCATCTGGAGGCTAGGAGGCAAGTTTACGATTACCTCTGGGGGGAATGATTTGAGCTGATTTTCAGAAATGTCTAAGTGTGTAAGGTTAGTAAGACCCTGAAAGAAATGTAGGTACTGGTTACGCTTGGAATCCCACATTATGTCTAAACGATTTCCAGAGAAATCAAGATACTTTAAAGAAGTACTAGTAAGAATGTTAGAGATTCTGAGACCTATGTGATTCTTTGCTAGACTCAGTATTTTAAGAGATGATAAGCGTGGAAGGAATGTGAAGCGATGTCCCATACCCTTCATTACAAAGTGGAATTCGTTGTTGCTGAGGTCAAGAGCTTTTAGTGTGCCACTTATCTCCTGGAAGGCCTTGTCAGAGTACAGGTCAATGCGATTGTGAGCCATATTAAGGTAGGATAATTTGCTTAGATGTGTGAACTGCCGGCCATTTAAAGTTTGACTTATGTAGTTGTAGGACAGATCTATGCAAACCACTTTTTCCATTCCTGTAAAAGTGCTTGAATTCAGCCATGGGATGTTGTTTTGAGAGAGGTCAAAAAAAAGATTTTTAGAGCAGATCTGCTTTTTGAAATGCCACATAGAATAATAAAAAAAACAGTGATTTTCTTCAAAGTACTGCATAGTGTTCGGCACTGAGCTTGGTAGAAAGGCCTTCTGAGTTTGCAAGCTAAGCTGTCCGTTTTCATGTTTTCCAAGAATGTGGTAGTTGTTTGGTATGGCTTCATCAGTGCAGGTTGAAAAGCATGAACTGAAAGAAAGCATGTTTTGGGAAAGGCCCACCCACCTTAAAGTTCTCAGCTGGCTTATAGCATCCATGCTAACAGAGCAGATGAAGTTCATGCGTAGCTCCAGGGACTCAAGTCTTGGCAGTTTGACCAGTGGGGCAAGGCTGTGGTTTGACAGTACTCTGAAGAATAGTCCACTCAGGTACAATTCTCGTAGAGCTGTCATTTTCGCTATGGATGGTGAGAGAGTCAATTCAGAAAAGCATTTCTGGGGTTCATAGTTATAAAGAAGACTAAGGGACACAACATTATGAAGCTCTTCATAAAAGGTGCCATTCTGGATGGCGTAGGCTAAAAAGTTGTCTGATAAATCCAACTCTTGGAGCTTGTGGAGTCGTACGAAGAGATGCTGAGGAATTGTATGCAGTGAATTGCCTCGCAGGCTTAGACTGATTAGAGAGTCCCTTTGATCCAAAAATGCATCCTGGTGCAGATTCAGAGACTGGTTGTTTGGACATGGGAAACACGGCTCAGAAGCATGGTCACACCTTTGGCAATTCCACCCTAGGTTAAGGTGTCTCAGATTTTTAAGATTTGCAAATGACTCTTTATTGATATGTGTGATCTTGTTCTCTCCCAAGTCTAGGCTTTCTAGTGAAAGTGGAAGATATGGGGGAACAATGGTCACATTGTTGTAACTGATTGTAAGGTTCAAAAGCTCAGGGAGATCTTGAAACACACGTGGGTCAATAAAGTAAGACTGATAGCATGGGTTGGCGTAGAAACAATTCTTGTTTAGCAGTAGTTGTTTCAGTAGAGGTGTACCTAAAGGCTTGACAATATGAAAGATGTGATTAAATTCCAGTCCCAGAATCTCAAGCTGCTTTGGTAGTGGAGGAATGGTCTTCAGGCTGTTCCCTGCTAACTGCAGGGAAGTTAGGTTTTTAAGTCCGCTAAATGCTTTCGGGTCAATTTTCATGCTGCATGAAGGCCATCTCTGCTCCTTAAAATGATCTGGTACACAGTTCCACATCAAGCTGAGATGCTTGAGATTGACTAATCCAGAAAATATGGCACCTTTAACGTGGTGTATATGGTTTTCATTTAAGTTAAGTGATGTAACAGAGAAGGATGTGAATTTAGGGACGTTAGCAAGACGCCTACGCTGACAGTCCACATTCATGTGTCCATCCTTGGTAGTGTGAATTTCACATGGATAGAATTCAGCATGTAAAGCTGCCAAAAAATTAAACCGATTCAGTATGACAACCAGATATAGCATGTGTCCAAACATGACCTAGAGACAAGAGAACAAACAAGAAAACAAACAAATAATCAGCTGTGTACGCTAAATGGTATTTAATTATTAATATGCTATATCCTCAAACAGCAAAGCGCATTACATGGATTGGAGTGTTGGTCAAATACAATAGCACAATTGTGAATACATTTATTTTCAATAATTTCTACTATTGTTTGACAGGGCTTTTTTTAAACAGTACGTCTTTGAACAATATGTGATGCTGTAGATTATTTCTTACACTTTCCCATTGTTTCAAACCTATTTAAAACACAGAAAATCACTTACCGAAGATCTGCAGTCCAAAACTCCACAATGCTATGTATCTTTTACATTCACAAAGAAAGTAAAATGATAGGTCTAGGTATTTATATTAAGAATGCACTCCTTTTCATGGAAGTGAAACAAAAGTCTGCAGAATGTGAAAGTCAATCACCCACACACTGAGTTGGGGAACAGATGTTTAGATGTTTGTGGTGATAAAATGTAGTAATGGCTATTTTTAGATCAGTTACTTAAGAGAAATGAAAGGCTGTTTTGAGTGGATAGGACTGGGCTAGTTCAAGCTATACTTTTCTCTTGTACAGAACCGATTTGTTTTGTTTGTTGTTTGATATCAACTTTAAAGAAAGTTACTCTCTTCAGCTTTATAGAAAGTCACATTTTATTGAAAAGAATGCAGAAAGTCATTTAGTACATGTCTCAGAGAGTAACCATATCACAAAAAAGAAGACTGTCAGATAATCAAAGTAGCTACACTGAAAGTGCAGCACAGTAAATGGTTTGGCACAAAATACAATTTGCCAAGAACTGAAAACTAAAACAATTAGAAGAGTAAGAACAGTAAGAAGTCTTTTCAGATAAGAAGCCGTTTAGTGTAATTCCGTTTCATTAAATATCACATGAACATCTTCAGATACCACACAATATGCCTGTGAACCTCTTTTAAGTGTTTTTTGCATCAGTGTTTCACAGAGACAAAGATTTTGACTTGGTCTGAATGGAAAGCACCAAGCTAATGCCTCAATATGACAAGCATAAAAGCTGATATCTATGAAAGAAATGCTAAAACCACTTTAATAGAGTGTAATAAAAGCTGGTTACGATTTTCTGAGAGAAGGTGATATCACAGAGAAAGATGCTGAATAATCCAGAGAGCAGAGTTCATGAACCCATCCGACTCTGCGTCAACCTTGGACAAAGAGTGATTATTGCCTGGATACCACAGCAGTCTGCGGACACACAGATACACTAGTGACCCAGGTTTCCAGAACAGAGAAATGTTTCACAGAAAGTGACCGGTGTCACTGTACTTACCTCACTGGCACCTGCAATGCCTTCAGGGCTCTGTAGTATTCAATACCCTGCTTGTTGGGAACACGCTTGTCATCTTCCCCCAACATCAGAAGTACTGGAGTTTTTACCTGAGAAACAAACGCAACCACATGTGTTACAAGCTGAGCTGTTAAGAAATTAAACGTAAAAGAGTAAATAATGCACATGAACAGCATCTGCTCACCTTGCTGACGTATTTTATTGGTGACTTGTTTAACATCTGTTCCAGAATAGCAGGTTCAAGATGAATATCTGTGCTATATTCATAACCAGCTTCCACCATACACCTGAACACCAAAGCACTCAAAGCCATCAGCTAAATATCACAGTACGTGAATCATATTTTACCCACAAATCATCAGAAAGAGACTATTTATTAAATCACCTTTTTATAGATTTTTTAGTATATTACATGAAGTATTGGATTCAAAATTTTGTTTTTTTTTTAAGTGGTTACACTTTATTTGAAGTCTCCTTTGGACACTTGGCAGCTCCATGTCAACTCCTTCTCATTAATTTGCAACTATATGCATACTAACTCTGAGTGGACCGTTTTAGGTTTAAGATTAGCTAAATGAGTTTCAGAAAGTCTGTATGTTGTGGACCCATCTTCTAAAACTTCAACATTCATTTTCCACATCTCCAAAAAAAACACTGTGATATAAAATTTCACCCTTCAAAAAAACGATTTGAGTTTAGATTTGAAATTGAGTATTTCAGTATGATATGCAGTTTAATGTCATATTACCAGTCTGGAATGTCTGTACAGCCGATCATGGTGGCCAGGTTTGTGACTGGATTTCGTGCCACACACGCCTTATAAAACTCAGGATATTGTCCAATTAGATGACAAGCCAGGAATCCACCGTGAGAGCCTCCAGCCACAGCGATCCTCTGCTCGTCAAAGTCACCTTGCTTCAAAACACTGTCTACTGCCAACTGTTAAGAGGTCAACAAAGATAATGTGTATATCTACGCATGCTATATTAAAAAGTATAAATCACAAAACATACGCTGCAAATTCCAGAAGAGCCCCCAACTTTCAGAACTTCGAACAAATATGGAAAATGCAACAACCAAATTCAACGAACAACAAGTAGTATCCTAACATATATTTATAAATATTTAAAAGGCTGTGGAATATTCTAGATATTTAATCACACTGATGATTGGAGTAGGTAGTGTATACCTGCACATCTTTCACATCCTGGGTACCAACGTTTCCTGGTAAGGAGATGATGTTATCCTGACCAAAGCCAAGTGAGCCTCTGTAGTTCACTACAACAGGTAAGACATGCATGGAAAACATGACCAAAGACTATAGGATACTCAAAACTTGTCTTTTGAATGGAGAAAAATGCAATATGGCCACTCTATCAAATGAAGCCCCATTAAAAGAGCCAATCATTAATCAGTAAAGTCAGTGTGTGTGTCTGTGTATGTTTTCCCCATAAAATATTCGTTGAAATGTTTTATCACAGAGAGACTATATGAAGGCCAATCATGATGTGTGTAGTGTAAACAGTGTAACTGTTCCTCACCAAGCAGGACGCTGAAGCCCATCTTACACAGAACTGCCGTGGACAAGAACCACTCTGACACCAGCACTGAATGAGGGCCTCCTGACAGACACACAGAGTCAAAACACAGATCAGCACAACAACATACTGATGTTGCATGTATTTATTATATATGGTTTTTGTATTGTTATCAAGGACACTAAAGAACAGACCGTGTGGCATGACAATGAGAGGTAGTTTGCTTCCTGCTGTCATTTCCTTTGGTTTCAGTAGAATTGCATTAAAGTCCAACCCAGCTAAAGGAAAACAGAGAGGGTTTTTTTCATGCAAGAGGACAGGTGTCCACACTTTATAACATATAGACACACTGTAAAGTGCAAAATGAGAACAAACACAAAACTTTGAATTCATGGATTAAAGCAAAAAAAAAAAAAAAAAAAAAAAAAAAAAAACCTTTGCTAAACCCCATTTCCATAGCCATACCTCTCACACACCCATTGGTTTTCTTGTAATTAGTGTTGTCCTCTTAATATAAACAAATTTAGGAGCACATTTTAAATCAATAATAAAACATTCTCAACAAAATTAGCCTAAAACGAGGCTGACATTTGACTCAACGTGATTTACAGGGGCATTTTTATTTTACCATTCCAAATGCATCTTTGTTTTTATTTTAGGCTGCTGTCTCTTTAAGACCTCACGCACAGATCTAATATACTGTTACACATAGCTCTGTGTTTTCTTTTCTTTTTTGGTGCGCTTGTCCTCCTAATTGAAGTTCAAAGAACCTTCTGATCAATAATCAAATTCTGATTAAAAATTTGCCTCCAATTATGCAATTATGTTGGACTGAACATCAGCACATATATGCCCTGTCCCTCAGATCTTACGGTATTGGCTGTTGTCCTCCTCAGGAGGCGGGCTGAAGTTTAACGTCTGCCAGCTGATGTCCGCCTGAGGCTGAGTCTCCTCCAGTGTGACCCATGACATCTTGCTTTCAGAACCCTTCGGTGGCAGGAAGCCCACCCGCTGCAGAACACATCATCTGATTACATCTACCTTATTATAATAACTGATGACCAAAACCTGCTATACCAATACAAAATGTTGCTGATTAAACAGGGTAATTGAAACCTTTTTTGTTTATGTTTCTGATTAGTATTTAACTTTTTAAATAGTTAAAAATACTTGAATAGGAAAAATAAGCACGTTCTAGAGCAAATATGCTGTGGTGCGGAAACATATGGAGAATCTGTGTGAGAATACCAGGTCTGGAGGGCAGTTTGGTGAAGAGCAGCTGACCACCATCAGATCTCTGTGAATATTCAGCAAACTCCAGCTTCCCTCCTCGGACTCTAGAGCGACACAGAGTACTGTCAGATCACAGACATGTGTTTCATGAGAAGATGAAGAGAGGGCGCTCTACATACGGGAGGTGAGAGACGTGACTTCACCAGTTGAAATATCAACAACCAACAAATCCTGTAATATAGGAACGAAAGGAACTGATTAACCAACATATACTCACATCCCAAAAAAGACACAACTAAGAGATTTGAAACAGAAAAGAAATTCCCCTGCAGATGACTGCTACAGAGGGGATATTTTTTACACTGAGGGGGTTTCGCATTTAAGTCACTGAATATGTTCAATCCCTCAATAAGTTTTACTATATAATCAAGTAGTTTCACAAAAAACAATATAAAACCTTAATTTGCTCAGACGTGATTAGTCTTTAGGATTCATGTCTGTAAATTATGTATTACTGTAGATGTGAATGGAAAGGTTTATGGTCTCTTTGGGCAGGACATAATGAAGTCAAAAGTTTACATACATCTGGCAGAATCTGCAAAATCTAAATTATTTTACCAAATTATTTGAATTTATAAAATGACCTGGTTCAAGAGTTTACATGCCCTTGATTCTTAATACTGTGGTTACCTAAATGATCCACAGCTGGTTTTTAACCGATAGTTGTTCACGAGTCATTTGTTTGATCTAAACAATCGTAAACAGAACATATTTGTGTATTTGATACATTTCCAGCAATGATTTTGAGAAATCTCTTTTCACTCTGAGGACGCAACTATTCACAGAAGGTTCAAATGATTACTGATGCTCCAGAAGAAGAAAAATGCACTAAGAGCTGAGGGGTGAAAACTTTTGAACAGAACGAAGATGTGCATATTTTCCCAGAAGACAAAATAAATTAAATTCAGCTCTTAATACATTGCTACCTTAGTAAAAAAGGTCACTTCAGTAAAAGGCTTTACCTCGTTTTATAGGCATTATGCAGTGAGTTACAATGAGAAATCTGTATATATTGGCATTCTGATGATTCTGAATGCAGCTCTGGTGCAGTACCTTGCGGCATCGCTGAGCACAGGAAATAAGCACACGCTGACTGTCAGCTGACCAGCAGTGGGGAGAAAGCATTGAGCTGTAGATCCCAGTAAAACCATCTGACACACAAACACAGAAATACATTAAACAGGCTAGAGACCTTCACCTAAATCACAGCTTTTATCCATTTTTCACCCAAAACTAAAAACATGAATGTATGCACATACCCTCTCTGGCTCTCTGCACCACATCAACCACAACACTTGACTTCTTGGTGTACCAGTCATACTGCAACCAAAGCCCAACAATACATAGTCACTTGATTTAAGTTACTTACATTTGATCACTTTGACACAAGATCACTTAGACTAGAAATACCCCCCACATCTCCAACAACTCCATTTCTTTTGAAATTGGGAAACGTAAAATCTAATTAAAATCTGTTTAAATAATTGGGCTGAAGGCTCTTTGGGCTAAATATGTTTTGAACGAGAAATCTTCTTGGTTATTAAAATATTAGGTAAAGGAATTACAAAGTTACTACGACTCTTTAAGAATTGGCCACAGACAAAATACACACCATACACAGCCGGTTGCACTGCTGGTGTGGACCGAAGACGCCACACTCCAGGTAAACAATACGGCAGTGGTCAGGACTCAGCCGAGGAGAGCAGACAGCGCTGGAGTTAGATGATAACTGTTCTGGGGTGAGAGCAAAGATAAAATAAAAAATCTTAATCCTCATCTTTAGTACTGTCCCTTTAAGAGCTGCACGGATCTAAAATACTGGCGCGTGTGTTTTTCTCTTGATTGCTTACTTTCCCTTTAGACACAAGCAACTGTATTTAACGCTGTGTGTTTCATTATAATGCCCTTATAAGAACACCCTTATAATGCAGGCTAAATAGATAACGTTACCAAGTGTTCTACTAAATTACAAAAATAAACATTCACTAAAATAAAACTACAATCCATCCAGCACCTATATCCTGTATGAATTTCTGTGTTCTGTCGAACACAAAGGAAGATATTTTGAGGAAAGTTTGTAACCAGGCTGTTCTGGGTCACCCTTGACTTCCATAGTATGGAAAAAAAAAAAAAAAAAGTGGAAGTATGTTGGGTTAATGGTGACCCACTGAAATGATGAGAAGTTTTGGGTGAACTATTCCTTTTAATCAATATCACATCAGAGACTGCCATCGATTGGCCGATTTCCCATAGTGTCAGCTACCGACAAAATGTTCTCTTATGCAAGAATTACACAAAAGAATTGTCTTTACAGAATGGTTTGAGTTGCATAGCTTACCACATTTACCACTGGCCAGATCCACATAAAACAGAGACGACCTGCAGAGATCGCACCGCTGTTAGCACGCAGGCAAACAGTCCACTCCAAAACCGTACATTAAGACAGCAGAAAAGTCTTCGCCAGACACATATTTCCCATCACTCACCTTCTGTTGGCACAGTATTTAAGCCCCAGTCTGAATGGCTCATGCCACCAACCCACAAACACGAGCCCTGTGTCATTGGGAGACCAGAACGCCTGTGGACAAGACTTAAGTGTATTATTCATCTTGAAATGATATATTTTCTAAGAACAATAACTCTCACAATAAAGTAAGTCTTTTTCAGTTTAAATTGGTTTTAGCGGCTTTACAACTATTTGCACATTTTATCTGCGAATACAAAAAAGAAGTGAATGAAAATCCATTTTTTCCTGTTCCTGTTAAGATTACATACTGAAGCTAAAAGTGTCAATGTGCTGTGTTTAAACAGCATTGTTGTTTTTTCATTTGAGGTACTTCTCGTGTAGTCAGAACGCATGTTTTGGTCATTCTCTTTCAAAACCCTGCAGCACTCTTTTCTTTCAACTCTGAATTAAACAAAAGAGTCCCAGATCATCCATCAGTGTTTGACAGCTGGTGTCACATAATGGACAAAAACGTCCTTTTGACACAATATACACAACACAATATAAAAACTGTGTATACATTTTTCCTTTTTATTGTCAAACCTGCAACTCATCTCCTCATTCTCCTTGACTTTTCTTGCTAATTCTCTAAAAGAGTACTTATCAGAGTCATGCAAAATTACAATACTCTCTCCAAAATGTTTAATCATAACAAGTAGATGTTTCCAAAAGTCAAAATCCTCCAATGACATCTCTACAAAATAATTCAACCCATTCTCAATATCAAAGCGTAATAATGAAAATCATTATACCCCAGCATACTCACAAAACATCACTGTAAAATGTTCTAAAGTTCACTAAGATCTTCCTTAAGATCTCTAAGACTTCCACGAGTTAACATGTGTCGACTGTAAAACACAGTACGCATTTATGGTGTTATTACTACATTTTCGTGTTAATCCATATTTACTGAAAACAATGCACTGTCACTTTAATTCAGCACGTGCAGCAGAAACGATCTCTGCACAGCTGCAGATGCACAGCTCTGATGAATGCTTTATCTATTTATGGAGAGCACGGAAAAAATATGTACTGCAAAAGAAGTGTGTGTGTGTGTGTGTGTGTGCACATGAGCGCATGAGCCCTGAATGCAAGTAAAAAGAAATGCAATTTATAAACCCATAAAGCACGCCTGTGGAAAATTTCCGTTTCCGCTTACTCTATGTTTATTCATTTATCTGTCTTTACATTTTGTTTTTGTTTTTTGTAACGTATGCCCAGCATACTGTCAATTCCCAATGTGTTAAATAAAAAGGAAAAAAGAGGGGGGAAAAAAAATACCCACAATCATTTTCAGTGCGTCTGAGCCACCTTACTTTGAATCCATGTTTGAAACACAAACACAGAGAGAGGGCGTACCTGTCCCGGGGAGACGTTGGTGGGTATTCCTTCCAGTACAGTGATGTTACTGCCTTCGATGTCCAGCACACAGAGCACTGGGCTGCTTTTACTCACAAGTGCTTCACCCCAGTCTTCATAATACTCAAACTGCTGACCCTGCACACACAGTCATCCCCAACACAAATCCAACTCAAATTATCAAGTCAAAAGAAGATGGCACATTGGATGTCACAGTCTGTACCAGGACTGTTTCCTCTGTCTTGTCTGTCTTAGTGGTCTCCTCTTCATCAGCGAGCAAACCCGTCTCAGGTCGCTGCATTTTAAAAGAACAGGAGGTCAGACGAAGAACATTAGAAAGCATGTGAGTTTTCTGTAATCATCTGGGTCTGTGACCTGGAAGTACGACTCTGTCTTGGGTCGTTTCTTCTCAGCAACATATAGGAGATGAGTTTCTGAATGAGACCAGACCATACAGCCAAACTGATCTGAGAACAGAAGACACACAAGCCTTAAATTAGCAAGACTGTCAAACCGTGTCTGCTTCTGATGCTGGTTTTAAGACAGAAGCCATGCAAAATAAACCGTTTTCAAGTTTCTTGGCCTATAGGTGGCACTGTAAGCACATTCAGCAAGATTACTGTGCCAAACATTGACTGACAATTTCATTTAAACAGACCAAAGCATGGTCCAGATACAACTTCCTGTTTAGGAATCTCAATTTCACAAAATTGAACCTTAAGACTGTTTTTGTGGTCAGGGGCACAAATTAGAGTAGTGCAAGAGAAAACCTATCAAAGTTGAATGTTCAGTAGGCCCTGTTATGATCTACGCTGAAGCTTGCGTTAGAAAAACAAAATACCAAAAAAACTGAAACTAAGCACAATGCATTTTTTCCTAAAGCGTGTGACCTATGACATCCAAAGCTATATTCAGCCGAGAGCCACAGGACCTCATGTGACTCAGCTGCAGGACCAGATGTGAAAGAAGCAGCTGTAACGGGACAAAGCCATGAGTCTGAGCAGACATCGATTCTTTTGACCGTCATATTTTCTTCTTACCATCTTCATACACTTTGCCATGTTTGTTGAGAGTCATCAGATTAAGACACTTCAGCTTCCTGTTCTTATGCCAGATCTAGAGAGAAAGAGAGAGTGCAGGCTGTTAAAGACAAATCACTGCAGATCCTGTAGAGCAGTGTTTCTCAAACGTGTCCTGGAGAAAACCCACCACTGCATATTTCGCATCTCTTCCTCACCTAACACACCTGATTCGACTCACCAGCTCATAGGGATTTTAAGACAGTAGCCCTAAAAGAGCAGGACTGGACACCTCTAATGTAGTCGTGTTCACAAAACACCTTAAAAAGAACACCGTTTTTGAATCTTTCCATCCGATCTCCTGGTCTGGTGATAGCACTTTTAGCATAGCTTAGCATAGATCATTGAATTCAATTAGACCATTAGCATCGTTTACAAAAAGAACCAGAGAGTTTCAATATTTTTCCCCATTTATAACTTGACTCTTCTGTAGTTATACAGTGTACTAAGACCGACGGAAAAGGAAAAGTTGCGATGTTCTAGGCACTTATGATTAAGAACTATACTCCCATTTCGGCGTAATAATCAAGGAACTTTGCTGCATGGCCACAGCAGGCGCAATAATATCACGCAAGTAGACAAACTTGTGTTCTATCAAAACGAGTTCTAGAACGGCAGATTTTTGAAGATGTGCGTTTATTCATGCAATGCATTCTGTACTAACAGATATCTACGGTTATACCAGCGTGTGCAGTGTTGCTCTAGATATGTGACTTCACATTACACTCATGCAAAGATGACAATTTACTCTGTCCTGGGACAATTGCTTATTAGACAATACAAGCAATAGCGATTGAGAGCAACCAGGTGGAAGATATTTTGCTAAACGGTTGTGCCAGGAGAATAGTCGAAGAAGCTTCCTTAGAGACTTGAAATTGTCATTAGTAAATTATCGTGAAATGTCACGGCAAAGAATCTCAGTGCTTGTGTACGGATGGAGCTTTTCTGCACACTATGCCTGGTAAAGAGTGAACACCAGAATATAACACTGGGCTGCATGTATAAAGCAATTCAGAAAAACGTTTTACTTTAATGTGTCAAAAAGGACCGGGAGAACAATGCATTGGAATTTGGACTGATGCTCATAACCTCCATTTCATTGATACAGACAAAACGTATCTGTAGACAGAGCTGGGTAGATTACTTACAAATTGTAATATCTTACAGACTCCATATTACATGACAAAAGTTGTAGTTGCATTACACATTTTACGTAATAGAATCAAAATACTTTTAGATTACTTTGGACTCGTTTTCCAAAAGGTTTGAAAATGCATTCCATTTGTTGTTATCAACATTAAGCGAGTTAAACGTTACATCAGGATTTCTCAAACTGGGTTTTGAGGTGTTTGTGAGTTTAACAAAAAGGCTAAACCTTTATTAAATCTTAAAAATGACAACTTTGAAATATAAAACACAGGAACCTGCATGTCATGTGACCAAAACCAATGTCAGAGAACCATGAACATGCAGATGTGACACTTCATTATTAAATTATTTTGTAATCTCAGAGGTACTAAAAAGTATATTAGGTGAAGTAATATAATATTTTAATGTTTCAGAGTGGCTCAGTGATAATTCATTATTATTTGTTTTATCTGTAGTTGATGCAATGTTGAAACACTTCTTAAAACGAAATTTTTTTGTAAATCCAGCTGTTAAATGCTGTGTAGCCACCCGACTAAAGACTGATCTTTTTCTGAGTGTATACAAGCAAAGTAGAATATTTTAGACGGGAAAACAGAATCAAATCAATTATGAATAAATTATTGCTATTGTGCAAATAATATGCAATCCATAAAAACAGAATAGCCATTTAAATGTTTTCTATTAAATATTACGCAGCACCAAACAGTGTAAGACTACTCTGACAAGATATTTTTGGAGTAACACATATTTGTTCAGTTGTTTAGAAGCTTGCATCGCATGTTAAAGTGTCAAGTAAAGTCTAAACGTTTAGTCATATTTTAGGTAAAGAAATGATTTGTGCAAGAAATCTGACCTCAAGAAACTGCTTGTCTTCTCCTTTAACGGTGCTCTCTCTCAGTACAGCCTTCATTTCACCGGACGGAGAATCCACGCTGAGCAGCCTAAACACACGGAGCCAGAGCTCGGTCAGGGCACTCGAAGAGGCAGGCGAAACCTCTACATTGTTGACTATCATTGCATGGGGAAAAACATTGGTGTTCCGCAAAAGATGAAAAAGTAACGAAGGTTCGGAAAGACATGACAGCAATTGTAAGTGCTGACAGACTGTGAGTTCAGGGTGAATCGACTAGTAAAAAGTAACCCACTCTCCCTTGATTTCGGTGCAGTTTCCTGAGGGTCCGGAGTAAACCACTGATTCGTCATCATGAAACACAATGTACTGGCGACAAAACTTCACATTTTCATTCCTCTCCAAATCCCGCTGAGTCCACTCTGAAACACACAAAGAGATTATTTAACACTTTGCAAATTTGCAAAAAACTAAATAAAAAAGGCTTGTAAGCCTACAGCTTTGTTACCACCCTACGGCCCAACTATGTTATCATAAACATTAGCAATACAAAAGTAGAGGTTATTACTTAAATCAACTTTAACAGTTGAATATTCCATGTAGAACCAAACATCTGCTGACTGTAGCGGTTAGGCCTTCATCTGACTGCATTTCCTCTGTGTACATGCAAAATAACTCCGTGTTTTCATACCTTTGGTGCTATCTGCCCTCTCAATCATGCAGCTAACACATCTTGCTTTTCTTGTTTTTGGCAGACCTGCTGCACCATCAATTCGTTCACTGAATCGACTGAGGTCTAGAAACCAAGCCTTGATCGCAACAAAGCAGCAAAGCAGTCGGTCACATTTGCTGCTACTAAATGAAGTGCTAGGATTAATGTGTGGGCCAGTTTGCTACTAGCTGAACTTTAATCAACACTAAACTGTGAATTGGAATGAGAAGAGGACTAGCGACCAATAGATGACCTAAACGTCACAGACTGAGCTCTTGGCAAGCCTTCGACGCTGCAGGTTTGCAGTGGTGTGTAAAAGTGGAATCATTTATTTTTTAATTATTTATTAATACAGAAACCTTTCTGGAGCGCAAAAGCAGTCATAAGTATCCCAGGTACATTTCTAGCAAAAAACGAGTCAAAGTTTTCGTTAGTTTATTAAGTAAAGAATGTTCCATAGATAGTTTGTGAATGTCCAGCCGTAAATATATCAAAACTTAATGAATGATTAGTGACTTAAGAGGAGATTTTCTCAATATTTACTTTTTTTGGACCCTCAGATTCCATATTTTCATATTGCGTTCTCTAAATATAATACATCTTAACAATCCATACAGCAATCGTAAGATTATCTATTCATCTTTCCATGTATGAATCCCAATTCCAGAAATGGACTCTTCCAGGGTCAAATTTGTCTTGCACTTGATGTAAAAAGCTTTTCATCTTGTCCTTATATCAACTGTAAGGACTGAAAGATCGTGTACAGCTAGACGTTTAAACGACAGTTGAGTTTTGCCAGTGTATCTATAATGGTCTGTTTAAATAGTTCAGTAGTTTAGTCCTGAGAGATGATGCTGAGTTTAAACCTGTGTAAACGTTGCAGTACTGTCCGCCGTATCGTGACGTGATCACCGGTCCCACATCCGCGCGACACAACGCCGGGAACCGACACTGATCCCGGTACAACTGAGCGATCTCCGCCGGCTCCCGGAGCACCTGAAACACCACACGAGGTCACGGCATGATCACACACAGCAAAGACACGAGAACACACACTGAATACAGACAGAACAGGCGCAGCGAGAACGTGTTTCAGCTGATCAGCCGAGCACGTGACGCGGAAGTTGTCCGAATAACACGAAGCGGGGGGTTTGTGCTGTTGAGAACGACCGGTCTGCGTTCTGCTGCACAGTAAAGTGAAATACACACGAGAGGGTTTCGTTCCGAAGTGTATTTCAGTCCTTTGACTGTACCTTTGAGCCCATGACAGCGCAGTGTGTCCAGAGTCGGTGCTGAAGAAGAATCCCACGACTAAACATGGAGCTGAGGGGGCGGGGCGAAAGGCAACTGTAGCTCCCTCTGATTGGTCAGATGAGGGGACGTGTACGTTATTTATATCAGACGGTACAATAATGGTTTAATGTTGGTGAGACGGTTGTTCGAGTATAATGGCATCTCTGTATTTACTGTGAATTCCTTAATTATTATAAGATCCCTATAACTATAAAGAGTTTGCCATAAAGAGATTGCAGTAGTACTTCGTGCCACTTCTTAAGTCATTAGCCGTTTATGCTAATCAGTTAAGTAGTAACGTTCTAATAAAAAATGACGGAAAAAATTACTGCATAATTTACCCAAAACATACTTAATATTAAAGTTAAACAGTTACATATGAAGGTATTCATATGATTTACCAGTGAGACAAGTTTCTTATCATGAATGTATGTAAATGATAATAGTTGAAAAGACTGTGATGCTATATTGTGAATGTTCTTGTTATGCAATAATAAATAATATACTAATACATAATAATACAATTATAATAAAATAAAACTAAAACTTTGTTTATGTCACAGCAATGTGACTGTAAAGAGATGAGGCGCAAGTACACATTAAAATACAACCCGGAAATGTTGAGATTTAAATACAATGAAAGACTTTCAAATCACATGAGCCAATATTTTATTTTATTTTAGCCAAATGTTTTCTATATGAAAGATCTGGACTGCAGGCAGGCCATTTTAGCACCGGACTATTTTACTACAAAGCCATGCCGTTGTAATAGCTTCATTATGTGGTTTAGCATTGTCCTGCTGAAATACACAAGACCTTTCCTTAAATACATGTCATCTGGAGGGGAGCACATGTAGCTCTTATACGGTCAGTCCAAATTTGATATTCTTGTTGGAAATCACGGATGCAGTGTCCTCTGGGCTCAAGAGAAGAGAGGTTTTTCAGTGTGTAATCAGTGTTCAGTTCAAAAGCCAGTATCTCTGATGCAAAAGTATGGCTTGCATGTATAACACTATTCCACTTTGAAACAGTTGATTGTAAATGAGCCTTGGCCCACAGGATATGATGGAGCTTCTGGACCATGTTCACATATGGTTGTTTTTACCGACAGTGGTTTCTGGAAGTATTCCTGGGCTCATTTAGTAATGTCAATGATAGAATCATGCAGATTAGTGTCATCTGAAGCCCGAAGACCAAGGGCATCCAACAATCATCTTTGGCATTGGTTAAGCATTTCATTTGCAAAGCTTTTGCAATGTGACATTGAGGAACATTGTTTTTAAAGTATTACGATCTTTTGGCACAATGATTTTTACACAGTCTACTCTGCATAAGCCATCTTCATGTTTCCCATTTCCCTCAGTTTCCTTTTTAGACTTCCCTGGTTTCGTTTTATGCCTGGTATCTAGACCCTCTCTCCACCTGCCATCTTGGAGACTGTTTGTATCCTGTTTGGATTATTGCTCGCTCCCCTGGATTGTCAATCTGTTTTGTCCCTTTTGGATTATGTTGGCGGTGGACTGTTTTTCGGACTACTCTCTGATTTCCTCCTAAATATCTGTTTGCCATTGTTTTGACCCTGCCAGTTTTGACCATGTTTTTGAATAAAGCTTCGCACTTGAGTTGTAAATAACTAAAATAGCAGCTGTCGTTAATAGACAAACTCATTAAGTGACGTGAAGATCAAGTGATATTAGTGAATCCACACAATCTCAAAGCAGTGGGCAGCCATTTTTGTGGGAGCCTGGGCAGCAACTGGGTTTAGGCAGAATGCAAACATATGCAAAAAATAATTTCTTTGTTAGGTTTCGAATTGATCATTTTGGATATTTTTATCATCTGACTAATAAGAAAATTCCAACATGTCCTACTATTTCATCTTGTAGTGATCTTTACTTTCGCCAACCTAGGGTAGTGATGGGTACTTTCGTCACCAATGACGTTTTGATATTTGGATTACTTGTCACTTAAGGTGTGGTTAAGAGTACATCCCGCAAGAAAGATTGGTGGGATCGTGTAGAACCTTTTCTGTATCATCAACACAAGGACGACACAAGTGCAATAAAATAGATTTTATTAACAAAAGATACAAAAAATTAGTCAACAGCTACTAAATAAACAGAGTCAATTGCTACAGACCTCCAAACCTTATGTGGCCTTCAGATTATCTTAAGAAAAGTGCACAGAGAGCTTCATGGGATGGGTTTGAATGTCCAAGTTGCTGCATCCGAGCCATACATCACCAAGTGCAAAGAAAGCATGCGTGAAGCCCGCCAGTGAAAGTCATTTTATGACCACAGACGCAACAAGACACTGTCATTACTTTTACGCCCATCTAGAGGGTGCTTAATGTAAATATAGATTTTATAAGTTGCTTGCACAAACAACCTATAGAGTCATTCTTTTGTTGGAGGACAGGCTGGATAATTTGCTTCGTGATATCTGGGAATATATATTGACAAACAAATGCTCTCGATGCATGTCACTCTCAATGCTTCTTTCATAACGATTAGTTCACAAAATGCACCACGTACAAACATTTCATTGCTTATATCTTCAAATGCTATCTTGGTGAAGAGGCTTTCTTTAGTTATACTAACCATCAGAATCGAAAATGACTCGTAGGAATCTCGTAGGAATATGTATTGCATATGTTGGAATATGTTTTTTTGAATTTGGTTTCAGTCCAACGGGTGAATGTGAGACCAGATTGTATAATGTGGCACAACTAAAACAGAACAAACATCTCCACAGCTTTTTTTTTTTTTTTTTTTTTTTTGCGTTGATTGTTTTTAAACACTTTTTGAACATTTTTGTCTCCGATTTGTATTAAAATAGATCACATTTTCACCCAATTCAATCCATTAAAAATATGCTTCATTTTATTAATTTCACAATATGTGTCAATTCTTGCATGTTTTTTTTTAATTTATTTTGTCTGGTATTTATGTTAGCAAATGAAATGCGTGCAGTTTTCCATGTATCCGTCGTAGCAGTGAAAAGGACAAGTTAGATTCAGGTGTTTTTTTAAAATCCTCTTTTATTTTTTCCTGATTGTATTGAAGAGTCATTATTACTTTCATCACACAACATGACGTTACATCAAGCCTACTACAGGTATACACTGAAACAAACACAAAGTTTACAATGGATATATGGATATGCTCTCACAACAGTGAATGTAACATTAATTGTGTTTTTCGAACACCTTCAAACTGTTGTCTTTTTTTCTTTTTTTTTTTTTTTTTTACATTTGTCAATTCAAATTGTCCCACCCACAAATTGTATGGAAGCCATATTCTCTTTTTAAAGAGTCTTTTATCTGCATTAACAATCACAACAAGTATAGACCATAGACCAAAAATGCGTCTCGATACATTTTTTTTTTGTACATTTCCAAACAGTCCACATGAGCCAACCACATACACAGTGTGATTTATTTGAATCTTTATGTTTATTTGGTTTCTGTTTATGTCATGATGCTCTTTTTCTGATGTCATTTACACAAAACAACAGGTCATTTTACACCTTGCTCTGAATGTTTCGTGTGCAGAAGTATAGTACAATTTACATGTTTTACAGATATATTCACGTCCTTTTAACTGTGAAAATGGTTGCCAGTGCAACTGAGCAGCAAAGGGGGGGCCCATGCAATTATTAGGTTATTGTAAAACAAATTTAGCTGATTGTTTCCTTTTTGACAGAGCGGCATCAGTCGTTTCTCCTCTTTCTTTGTGCCACATACTTACTCCTACAAGAGTAACTGTTTTCTAATCCGGTAAAAAGGATCGCAACGTGTGAATGAGCGAGTAACTAAATAGCATAGATAATGGCAGGTGATCTGGTTTCCCTGACATACATCACAGTCAACAGCCCTAATGAATCACAAACCTAGGGTGTTAGAATGAATGGCTTTCTTAGTATTGTAATTAAGCCCTTATAGCGATGCATATATCTCCCCTTGGTGCGTTAACTCTATGCTTTCCTGAGGTGAATAGAATCGAACGAACACACGCGCACGCACACACACGCAAAAGAAAAGTGACACAAGACAGAATGATAGCTAATATAGTTCATATTGCAGGCAGTACTGTTGAGTGTTTTAAGTGGTCTATAGGTGCTATACATTGCTACATTGCTATATAACTGCTCGTTTCACACTCGTTTATATGCCATCACATATACATTCGGATCCATTTACATAACATAGCTCTATTTCTTTCCTTTGTTTAATAAAATATCATTTATTCAATATTGGTATAGTTATTTCAAACTATTATTTGAAAAAATAAATATATCCGAATATGTATAAACCGATATAATTTGTGACGCAACTCGGAAGCCGTAGGTCGTTTCATCGGGGCTTCCTCTCAACTCAAGAGAGTTCCCAAACGGGGCAACCCTTTAAACGCTGCAACGAACTCAACTCGTTGTTTCTGGATGTCTGTGTTTGTAGACATACGCTTTAGGTTTGTATCTTGCTTTAAGTATCGCACCAATAGGCAACTAAGCATCATGAAGGCCGGCGACCCCATCGTATGCCGTTCATGTAGCAGCAACCATCCATGGATAGTGAGAAATGATTGGCGTTTATGTTAATCGCTATGGCTAATTGGCTCCGTTTCAAAACAGCGCCACAAAATGGGAAACATGCCACAAATATGGGAAATAAAATTTCAGATTTATAATATTTACATCACGGTTTCTCTTATACAAACAAATCAGCCCCCAAGTGACATTTTCGAAACTACTATCTAGTTATTCTTGGATTTAGTGGTTCGTTTTGTTTCAATACTCTGACAACCATTTTTCTCAGCTGAGAAAATCATTGCATAGAAGGTCTGAAATGAAAAGTTCCCTGACCAAACGTTTCTTTTCCTGTTGTTGATCAGATTTTGTTTTCTTTTTTCTGAATGATAACAAATGTAGATGCATACATACGCACATCCAAATTCATTCACACCTACCATTAGAACACGTAGCAATATCAAGATTTGTTTTTTTTTTTTTGTTGTTTTTTTTTCAGAACATGCGATCTCTACTTGCTTAAAAGTTCCAACATTCCACTAAGCATCTCCCTTATTTCTCCGACTAGCTTTGTGTTTTTCTTCATTATTATAGTCATTTAATAAAAAAATCTTTTAAAACAAATCATGGCTTTGACACCTAATGTGTTATTATAAGAGACTGGGCATCACTTTTTAATGACTTAATAGACAGTGATCCTGAACCTTACAGATATATTACATGTTTACAGACAGATATCACTCTTCTGACCACTACTGTAAAAACATCTAACAATTGTGCTCTTTACTGACTGACGACCATCCACTATTGCTTTTGATCTATTTTTAAACCGTCTAACATAAAATTCAACCCAAAAAAAAAAAAAAATATATATATATATATATATAAAAAAAAAGGCTGTAAACAAGTTACAGAGTAACAATGGATTTAAAACGGCAACAAACAAACAAAAGAACTCAAAACAATAATTAAAAAAAAACCACTCAAATTAAAAAATATAAATAAACTTCAGTCTATTTTTTTCTATATACAAACAATGCGGAAAAAAATAAATATCATGAATAGAAAAATATGTTAAACACTCTACAAACATAGCAAGGCGACAATAGAACAACGAAACAAAAAGATAATGCACAAGATTCCAACTGGCCAATACCGGACAACGGTTGTAAAAACACCCCATCTGCAGCCTGAGGACAATTTCGTAATACTTTGGAAAGGACAATGAATAAAAAAGACCTGATTGGTCGGAACCTGACATTGTTTTCCAAGTGATGAACCGAGTCTTATGTTTGGGCTTGTTCTAGACTTTCTTTCGTCCTCTTCATCATACTCTCTCTGCTCGGGTATTAATGCACAAATCCTCCTCGTCAACCTCTCATTGATATCGTGAACAGTGTAAGGTCTTGGATTACATGCATTCCTAGTCCACTTTACACTTTTATAGCACATAGCAAGAGAAAGAAGAAAAAAGACAAAAACAAACAAACAGATTTTTTTTTTTTCATTCTGGAATGTTGAGTTAAAGGACTTAGCATAGAGATGTGTGTTATAGTTCACATGGTCATGATTTTCCTTTTTTTTTTTTTTTTTTTTTTTTCTTTTTAGGAAAAACCTATGAAGTTTTTCTAAGTGTCCTAACATTGCTATTTCTTCTTTCATTCCTGAGAGGGGAGTGAAAAGCATTTCACACGGAATCACGCTTCTCCTGTGCTGCTCTAGTTTTCAGAGTAATGCACACACAGAAGTCAAGATTTAGACCTGTTCGGTTTGTTGACATTGTGCGACTGGAGTCTTCGCTCTCCGCCGTGTTCTGTTGGACCTTGTTTAGAGCTGTCGTGCTCAAAGTTGGCTGTTAATATCTTTGGCCGTGTTGTTCAGCTAGAACACGGGTACAGGCTTCCCAAATCATCTGTGAAGCAAAATATGAAGCATGAAGAGGCATTTTTGCAACAATGCAAAAAGTGAGTTTCATTTTACTGCGACCAATGCTGAATGTTTTTATATCCTGTCAGGTCCTGTAGCGTCAATTTTGCAAAAAAAAAAAAAAAAACGATTTTATGCTTGCGTGAATTGGTTTTCTGGGCAATTTCAAAGAGGGATGTTTTGCAAAACTGCAATGGAAAATGGGTCATCTGGTATCATAGAAGTCTTTTTAAAAATCTAAACAGATATTTACTTTACATTTCTGCCATATATGAACAACAACTTGACACCACTGATGTGCTATTATAAAATATAACGTAGAAACTTTAATTGCTTTGCATTGTTTTGCAATGATTTGCATTGTAAAAAAAACTTGAACTGAAATGAATTGAATTGGTGTTTATACCAGCCACACCACTGCACATACATGCCTGTGTCTCCGTCGATTAAAAACAATGGCTGTGCTCTACATTATGCAAACCTACCAACATCAATCAAGGATTTGTCAGAGGTGTTGGAAACAAAAGCAACAGTTCCCCTTTAAATTGTTACAACGTAATATACACTTACATGCAATTTTTAGCAGTTTTTTCACGCACTTTCATACAATACTCTACAATTTCAGGCAACTTGCTGCCACATTATTCTGGTATATTATATTATTAATTAATGCTATTTAATGCTACAAATAGGCTACTTAACAGTAATAGTTTCATTACTTTTTTGGCATTTCAATAATGATTAAAAGTAAGGCTTGTTGTAATAAGGTTTTAACTAACTAGTAAATTAGCTAGTAAAGTTAACCACTAAAAAATACAACACATTCCTATCATAAATGATCGTGCACTCCTGAGTTTACAGTAGGGGTCCTATCATACGCCCGCCGCAATGTAGCTCCTGGCACGACGCAAGTGTATTATGCTAGTTTCAGTAAGACGCTGTTATCATTTTCACGTTCTGCACCATGTTGTTTACATGGCAAATGTATTTGTGGCCATTTGTGTGCCCGTGGGCGTTCTGGCCTGAAATCAAGGTGTTTTACAATGTAAGATATTATTAGTGTGTAGGCTACTCTATTTACATGCCTTGTTGGCAGCGGCTATTTGCATTAGCTCCATCCACCAACGTTTGGTTGGGATAGTCATCATTACAAAAAGATGACTGTTTAATATCAGTTTCAGTGGTGAAGATGGTAAAATGAATGGCGATTATATTTTGACGCAATCAACGTAGGTTCGGATCAGTCTTCTGACAACATTTATTCTCCTTTTTAAAATTTAAAATCACATCATAAAAGCATTTATGTTCAAAAATAATGAAGGAAATAATCAACTTAACACTTGAAAATGAATTGTTGGGTCAGGGTAGGTGTAGGGAGGGCTTTATTGTCCCAATAAGGGTGCTAGCTATAGTATCTATTTAATAATTTGAATCAAAATTAACATTTATTTAGTGTAAATAGCGTCTATGCTAAGAAAATATGCTATTTACAGCCTCTACCTAAATATAAACATGCCTACATGTCACAATGAATAATCATTGCATGTATCAGAATTAGGCGCGCAAGCAAATCTGTTTCCTCTCTGGAGACGTGTTTGGTTTTTATTCTCGCCTTGTAAATAGTGAATCTATCATGGCTCTAGCACAACTGACACTTAAAGAGAATGGGAGCTGAGACTGTGATCCGTTTATTGCAGTTTTTGCCCAAAAGACACCCATTATACATTAAGACAGCCCTTTTAGAACATCTTTTCCATTCGTAAGAACAAGCAAATTTGGACACGGCCTAAGTGCACCTGCGCCTTGCACTTTAGACCATGCGCTTAGATCATTAAAATAGAGCCTTGGACGTGGTATGCCTCTGTAGGAAACTATAAAGATTTACAGGTCAACAAAAAAAGTGGAATATTTTTCCATATTGTTGCAGATAGATGTGACAAAGGACACTCCCAGGTCTGCTGTTTCTCACGGTAAACAATATTAACATCAATTTAAACATCCTTTCTAGCAGAGATCCTTGTTTTTTCCATTGAGCAGTATAGGAAGCAATAGCTGTTTCATGCTCTCTCTGCTTAGATCCAGTGAATTTTATAGATGTGGAGGAACCACCTCTGCTACGCTGACCTAAAATCTCAGTTCAGGACATTATTAGCAATTATTGGCCTTGTTAGCAATTCCCTTTTCCATCTACCAATTAGAATGTGGATGAGGAAATGTGATTGTGTGCCTGCCTCTGCATTCAGTTGTTCCAGTGGATGCTTGGTCTTTGATTATACATCAGCAGGACCATTGTGCCCTAACATGAGACATTATTATTACATCCCCAGTCCCATCATTCTTAGCTCTCAACTCTGTGGCTAATAAGCATCAGGGGAAATATATGATGGGGAAATATAAGCTATGTCCATGTGAATGAAGTGGATGGACAGTGTGAAAAACCTTACGTGTAAGTGAATACGTAACTTGATTGATTAAGACTTAAGTCATTTTTTTCAAATTTCAGAATTTCAAATTATAAAGTTACTTACTGTCTGGCTTTCAGAGCGAACAGTTTTGTCGCCTTTGATTTATGACCCATACCTAAAGTCCTGTGATTCCAGTCCAGGTTGGCTTTAAACACACACACACACACACACACACACACACACACACACACACACACACACACACACACACACAAACAATACATATTATAAAATAAAATGCAGTATCGCCAACTATTGACAAAATTAATGAATACTTTGTGGTAATTACTCATAATGTCATGTATGTTTTTGTTTGTCTATCGCAGGTTCACTTTATCGCTGTGCAAGTATCTGGTGTGACGACTGGCTGAAGTCCATATACAATCATACTAATTTATTGCCACGTATTGCAAGAAACTGTCTCTTCTCCATGTTGCTCACTCTGCTGCTGCTGAGGCACAGCATGGCCTGGCATTTCAACCTGAAGCAATGGGGTTTTCTCTCTCTTGCTTTCTCCTGATTGCATGCTTAATATGTCTCAGCGGAGTCTGCACACAAGGATTTTTGTCTGAATCGTAAAGTGATCTCTTTTAGGTTTAATGTGCTATCTACAACCACATCTGATTTTGAGGAGTTCAGGCCGCCCTTTGCCCTTCTTGAGCTTATACAGAGCTTTTGCATGTAATTTCTCATGCTGTAGACAGGCTTAAACTGGATTGGGATGAGTCTGTCCAGCCAGGGGCTCACTCCAAGTTGGATGAGCGGGTGTTATCAGGCATGCATTTGCTCTGCAAGCCGCTGTGATGATTATAGGATCCATTGTGAGATTTCAGGGTCCTGGAACCGAGCCTGCACGGATTACTAATTCGACTGCCTCTGTTTTCACAGCCATTTTTAAGATTACTGAACAGGGGTATTCAGAGATGCAATGGAAGAGAAATACTGACTCAACTCTCACCATCGTCAACCCTCTAATGTTAATTGAGGTCTAATAAACTGTTCAAACCCTAGGACTACATCTCCTTTGATCAGCAAGGTATAGCTGCTAGTTGAGCAAGTGTGTTGCTGCACAACATGACGGTCCTGAAGGGGTCCCATCTGAAGGTCCTTAAGGAGATACTGACTGCTTGTCACCTGAGACAATCAGATCAATCAGGCAAAGCATCTGAGAAATTGCTTGGTGATATTAAGCGCACGCCTCACACTATTGGCCTTTCAATGGTGGGTTTGGACTGAATGCTATCTCTGGCTACGGATAAAAACACTGCTAGATGTACTGATATTTTACTTCTCTACAGCACTGGAGCTTTTGACTGGAACTCCTTTTGAGCCTTAAGTCCTGGATCAGCTAACCTCACTTTTCTTAAGAGAACTAGTGAAATGCAAGCTTTGACAGTTAGCCTTTTTTGTTAGGATTTAGCTCCTGGTCTAGTTTATGCCTTGCTGAGGCCAAAACTTGCCAACCTTCCCAAGGTGTTTTCTTCTTTGCTTTGCTAGCAGGCTGTTGTTTCTTTCAATCTTTTACTCCTCCTACTTTTAAGTTGCACAGACTTTGTCTTTAAGGGTTTGAGCCAGTGGCATAAATCTGGCTTGTTGTTTGCCTGCTTCAGTAGCCACAGCAAAGGTTTTGCTCCATGAAGTTTTCATGCACACTCTACTAGAAGTGTTGCTTCCTTACGAGCTTTGGCTTGTAACTATCTTTGGAAGATATCTGCGTGTGGCAGGCTGACAACACTTTTCTTACACTTCCCATACCTTACGGCATCGAAGGAAATCTGTGAAAGTGAATGTCTTGTATATATATGTTACGTATGTAACATTGATTCCCTAAATAATGAATATGATGCCATATAGCCAGCCATGCTCATCTCAGCTTTGTTGTCTTTGTTGGACTTTGTCTGGGTAGTGCTAATGCTATGTGGAAATAAATTAATGTGGTTTAGCATGTCATCACACCAGACGATGTGCACCTAATGTCAGCTACTAACACAGGGAAATATGGAATTATGCAACCAAGAGGTTACCAATGTAACCAACTCATCCAACTCTAATATAAACTCTATTTGAAATTTGTCATATACTTACCAGAGCAACCAGACAGTATCTCTCCCTCTCACTTTCTTGCTTGAGTTATCTTCTCTTTAAATTAAAACATAATAGGGAAACTTCATAGGTTTTTCCAGTGCAAAAACATCCTCTGTCATTTTAGACACCCTAAAATAACATGGAAACAATAAGAACAATCACTGTAAAGCTAAAAATATGCAACCTTGTTACAATGCACTCTGCTCAGTCAGCAGCTCTTGCGCTCTCTCTTTCTCATTCTCTCACTCTCTCTCTTTCTCTCTCTGACACACACACACACACACACACACACACACACACAGGTGTAGTTTTATTTTACAGCATGTTTAATTATTACAGTTACATGGACAATGGTAAGTGTCCCATAACTGAAAAACAACTGCACCCACCTTTAACTGTACTACCTCACCACAAGGAGGTGAACTTTTTGCCAAATCCAGAGATGGCTGTGCAAATAAAAGAGAGTAAAAGAGAAAATATTGAGAACAACGTGTTATAAAAAGAATTGTGTCTGTGCAAATAATAAACATTTGTCTTTGTAAGAAAAACTAAACAGCACCCTCACTTAAAGCTGTAATAATGATAATGTATTTTAGTGTGTTTTTGCAAGATTGAGTAGTGTAGTTTTCATTCAGGTAATTTCAGCACAAATCATCTCATAACAAAGTTTAGGCATGATGATTTGTTATGCAGTATAGAGAACATTATTGATTATAATGTAATTTTGTTAGACCGTGATTAAGATGAGTGTCTGTGATTAGGGGAGTGCTTTTCGTGGCATAGCAATATATTATATATAAATTAGCACCCTCAATTAAGAAGCATCCTCAGAGATTTGATTCTGGCGCTAGTCCTATCCAATTGACCATTTAAAGTAGTCTATATTAATAATAACTGAATAATAACTATTTATACCTTGTAAACTTTCTGCTCACCTTCTCCTAGTTTGCCAGCTTGCTCTGCAGCTCCTCCAGGCAAAATTTTAGACAGCATGCTCTCTCCATCTACACCCGGCTGACCTGCAGCTGCGCTACCAATTCCACCAGGCCTTGGAGCTGCTTTGGAGCCTAGAGAATTATGGAGAGTTTTAGGTTTACAAATGGAAACACTGTCATATATATATATATATAGCATGGCAAATTTGGATAGTAATCAAGAAAATACTGATCAGGCATGGCCACTTATTAATACTAAAGTCATTATGTCATTAGTTGAAAATATGCTCATTAGTTTCTAGAATAAAACAAAAAATGTATTTTACTCAAACACATGCCTATAATTAGTAAAACCATAGAATCTTATGTCCTGTAGCAGATGTATACAGGTGGAGCTGGGGGAGGTGGCAGACTTCAGAGAAGCTCTAATAGCATGCTGTCTGACCAGCTTAATAACAAACTTTAAGACTATTTAAATCAGCAAGCCCATTTGCTGTCAGATCAACAAAGTCCAGTCAGCTTAAGCATTCAGTAAATTATATGATTGCTAGTACATGACATGTAGCCGTCTAGTTGCATGGTTAAGGTACATAAGTGGCTTTGATTCTTATAGGTCTCTTTGTCATTTAAGGTTTAAAAATCATCATACTTGTTTATTCCTGATAATTAGTGAGAGCCATTAATGATCACCACAGCAAATATTTAATACAATTACCACAAACTAAAGAATCCCTAATGATCCCTAAATATTGGTTAAATATTTTCCCATAAAAAAAAAAAAAAAACAGCACAATACAACCATGAAGTTGTTTCAGCACAATTACCTATCCCGGTAAGTGGAGGCTGGGCTGTTTTGGCAGGTTGGCTGGGGACTGCTTTTGCTCCAATAGCAGTGGCAGGGGTGGGCTCTGGTTTAGTCTGTTAGAAATAAGAGACACATGGTCACAAATCAAACATAGACATAGACATAGACAGCACATTTACACGCAGATAAGTTTGTGGTACTCTCCAAATTTACACTAGGGTGAGGCATAGATTTGGAACAACATGATAATGAGTAATCAATTGCGTTTATGGGGAGCAGTCTAATGCGTAGTTTCAAGGTGCCATAAAATGCATTTCATATATAGCTATGTTCGTCTGAAAGGCTGTCAGGCTGTGTTCGTTGATACCACATGTAACATATAAGACCAATCACAATTCAGTATGCAAAATATAATGTTGTATGAATTCTATGAATGTACATCATTAGGAGATTCCCAAACTTCAATGTTAAACTTTAAAGCTAAAATGTAAATTATCTACAAATGGCATTAACTGCTGAAATGTTATATTTCATAAAAACTAAGTCAAACCAGAACATTTGAGGAGCATCAATACAGTGTTGCCTTGCAAAACCTGTAATAAACCAGGTTCACAAATGAATAGAAAGAATAAAGGCCTTTCCAAACAATTTGCAATAAAGCAAGGCGAATCGCCAACAAACTGCTTTCACACCACACACGAAACAAATGTTTGCATTCACCCCTGCTCACAAGGTGACAACCAGCAATTCATTTTTCCCCAAATATATATCTCAATATTTGGATGTAACATCTAAATTAAGATAAACAAAGTTTATGTATGTATAATATATACACTAGAAAAACAAGCTATCTATAATGCTTACAAGAATAGGCTACATACAAAAATAAAATTAGAAGTACAATTGTCATCAAGCTATACTTGAACATGTATGTAATTATTGATGCACTTGCTTACCCACTTTAAACCATCATCAGTGCTTGTAATAACTTCTGATTTATAGTTGATATTGCTTCTGTAATAAGCAGACACACGCAGGATATATGAAATATCCTAAATTTGTTTTGCTCGGTGTGAAATAGCCTTAAGGCTTCTCTCATCTGGCCACAGTACTATTCAGATTGCTTTGCACTGCTTCCTAATGGACCCTGAAACTCTAAAAAGCTACATTACTTACCAAAATGGCTTTACCTGACTAAATATAGGCTTACAAAATGTAGAGAAAATGTTTAAAATTTTAAATTGAAGGTAAAATAAAACAGATAAAAATTTTGAATATTCTACACAAGATTAAATATTAAATATTTGATGGCCGTGTTTCACAGACAGGGCTTAGTCTAAACCACAATTAGGCCATTGTTAAATTAGGTAAATTAAATGTTAAAATAAGTAATTTTTATAAACATGCCTTAGGGAAAAGAAAGCATTACTGGTGTTTAGTCAGTAAAAGTTTGTTTCAATTGAAATAGCTCAGATTTACATTTAGTCTAGGACTAGGCGTAAGCCTTGTCTATGAAACGGTGAGTAAAAGTCTATGGCACTTTCCTGCAAGCTTAATTAAATCTAGAATATAATAATAATAATCCACTTTTAAGAAAAGATCTGACTTTCAATTTCAATCAATTTACTCCTTAAAATATTTACTTACAACAGCTGGAGATGTCTGTGCTGCTGGGGTGGGTTGTCGAGATGTTGGACCAGTCTGGCCAGGTTTAGCTTGCAGTTGCTGGGCTTGTACTAATTGTGGTTGTGTTGTGCCCGTGGCAGATGTCTGAGAACCTGGCCTGGCAGCTGATGTCTGTGCCTGCTGCTGAAGCTGTGTTCGCTGACCTTGTTGCCCATCAACAGGTGGCTGAGAGACAGCTTGCCTGCTTGAGCTTGCAGGTCCACTTGTTCCCTTCTGTCCAGGCCCAAGAGATCCTGGCTGTCTGGATGATGAGTGGTCCTGTTGCTTCCTGCTGGAGGACCCTTGATGGTGGGACGATTGTTTTCCAGAACGGGAGCTATGGTGGTGGCCTGAGGTGTCACGAGAATATTCTGATGAGTGGTAGCCCTGAGAACGAGATTCTCCCCTCCTTCCTGAAGATGACAAGGAGCGGGACTCATGTCGCATAGATGGATCCTTCGAGGAACGTGATGATCGAGAGGAACGAGGCTCATCTGAGTGGCGTGAGGAGTGCCTACCAGAACTTCCACTGCTGTGATGGCGGTGCTCTCTAGAGGAAATGTGGCGGGTGTGACCATAATCATCTTGTGACCAAAGGTCTTCTGTTGGTTCATCATAATCATGGTATGTGTGCTTCACATGGCCTCGTCTTCCAGAATGACCACTGCTGCCATAGTGACGGGAACCACGAACATCACGAGGTTTCTCAAACCAGTCTGTCTCCTCTTGACCAAGATGGTATGCTTTGGAAACCAAAAGCAGATCACAATCAATCTCCATGTCTGATGGCGAAAGAGGATTGCACACTGAGACCATGCAAAAGAAAAAGAAGAACAAAAAAATAGACAAACTTAAAAAAAAAGCATGCAATGCATTTAAACTCAATATTCAGCATATAAAAATGACCTCAAGTAAGATTTTTTTACATTAAATGTTTGGAAGTCAAAACTATTCAGTATCATACACTCAGTACACACACAAATAAAGCACTTTGGGGAAAAAAAGTGGGGAAAAAAATAAAGAGACCACACAACAACTCATGCAGTTTTTGGAACTGAGCACAACATTGAGAATCAGATTTATTGAAAGCTGCATATTGCCTGAAGACAAAACATGGGCATGCACTTGGTTTTCATTTCTTTACTTCAGCTATTCACTCTCTTTCTCTGGGTGGGTGGGGGATGTTTAAAGTGGGCAGTAACGCTGGCATTCAGCTCCCAATTACCTTCGCTGTCAGAAACAGCACAATGCATATCGTCAATTATATACATATCATCTGGTTTGTAGACATGGGTCCGGGGCAGGTCTCGAATATGGTCCTGCACATCAGGTAGAGAGTGACTTGAACCATATGAATTTGATGGATAGCTGAAAGCCCTCCCAACACCCATGAGCTTCGTCATGAGGTGGGAGTTCTCCTTTTCTGAATATTGAGAATGCAAAGCAGGGCACACACTGTGGCCATAGTTGCTGCGGTATGACCGGTCTATACGGTCCCGTTCATATGACCTGCTTCTGTAGGCCCTCTCGCAGGGAGAGATTTTGTCCATGCCATAACCAGCTGAACGGGACCTGCCATAGCCATAGAGATGTTCATCATTATAGTAGCCCCGTTGTGGACTGTAAGAACTCCGTAGCCCATAGATGCCATCCTGAAGTTTATGGTAATGGGAACCTGAGCCATAACCACTTGTTGTAGAGGTGCTCATGGTGTAAGAGGCCAGATCAGCCTCCACATCATGAGCCTCCTCAATTGGGGAAAACTTGGATATCTTCTGCTCAATGCCTTGTTTACGATGTTTGCTCCTCCTGGAGGACATGACGGCTGAAGGGCACTGGTTCTTTGAGGAGTGCCTCTGGGCTGCCCATGTAGGTGTTGAGTGACTGCAGTCATCATAGTAATATGATGATCCCCCACCCATGCTACTGCTTCCCACTACCCGGCCATGCGTATGTGCCCCTTGTGCTTGGTAGTTGCAGGTGCTCTTACCCCTGCCATGATGCTGGTCGTACAGATCTGCATCACGTTCATCCTCTGGTCTGCCAAAGGAGCTCCCCCCTCGAGTGTGAAGTCCGTCACTCCCATATCGTCCATGTCCCTCATTGCGATGTGAGTCTGAACTAGTGCCCATGCCTTCCTTGGTGAGTTCACATATGTCATCAATCATGACATAGTTCCTTGGGACATTCTGCTCAAGGCTGGATGATCCGTATAGGCCGTCACTTGTGTACATAGAGGGGCTCTCCATTGAGTGTACATGGTCAGATAGTGTTGTCTGCCCATATGTATTTGTAACAATGGTATTATATTGCCCATAGGAACTAGCTGTAGTTACTGTATATCCATAAGTATTTGCAATAGTTGTTGTGTACTGCCCATAACTACTGGATGAGATTGTTGTGTATGGCCCATAACCAGAGGCTGCAGAGGTTGTTAAAGACCCACCATATGTATTTGATACAGATGAGGAGTAGGGGCCATAAGTGCTTGCCATAGTTGTACTGTATTGGCCATAAGATGGACCCAAACCAGACTGGCTGTAAGTGATATCTTGGGCAGTGGTTGTTACTACAACTGTAGGATTGCTTATAACCTCATAATTTGTGGGCATCTTGTGTTCAAGGTCAGCAAGCGATGTCTGTCGTGGCTTTTGGTGAAAAGTGAGAGTGTCTGTCTGTGGCTGATAAGTACTTGCTTGACTGACTGGATAGGGGGGTGCCTGGCTTGGGTATGGTGTACTGTGGGTTGGATAAGGGACTGGACCAGTAGGTGGTAGGGTAGGCTGAAACCCTGGTTGGCTTGGCTGTACTGGAGGTGGCACTGAAGTGTCTGCTGGATATGGAGGCTGGTTCTGTGGGAAGACTTGGGAAGGAAATGTCCCTTGGACCTGATAAGATAGGGTTGGATAAGTCTGCAAGGGGGTGGGTTGGGGGAGAGCTTGAGCTTGGGTTACTGATGGATAGGGAGGTTGGTTGAAACCTGTGCTCTGCAGTGTAGAGGCCTGTGGGGTAGGTGCTGTTTGGAGACTTTGGGGGTACTGGTACGACATAAAAGATGATGTGGGGGGAAACTGGGCAGCAGTATTTAGCTCACAGGTAAACTGGCTGAGTGGTGCCGTGCTAGGTCTTGTCATTAGCCCATTGGTGTCAAAGGATGTGGCCGCAGCTGACAGGCGAAGATTGTTGAGCTCAGAGTCTGACATATAGTCCCGCGAATCACCCATGCAGCGCAGGTATGCTAGCTCCCTCCTGTCTCTTTCCTTTGCCAATGTTTCTTTTCGCTGCGTGATGCCCAACTCCAGATATCTGAGCTTGGCATCAATTTCCTTTTCTTCCTCCTCCAACTCAGCCTGCTGTTTACGTAGCTTTGTAGATTCCTGCTCAACTGCCTTCAACTCATGGGTCAAGTCCTTAAGAAGACTGGCTTTTGCAGCTAAACGAGACCCCCCTTTAAGAGATGGCAGAGAGGGCACAAGCATGTGGGATAGGTTAGGAGTGACCATAGGCAGGTGAGTCTCCTCTGGTGGGGGGCTGGGCAAGGTCCTCTTCACCTTCCTTAGGAGGGAGCTCTGCTGCAGGGCTGCCAGCTGCACAGACACAGGGTCCAGGAAGAGTGAAAGATCCAGGACCATGAAATACAGAGGACAACAATGTTATATATTAGCGTTTCATTCATACAACTACTAGCACTGCTCAGACTACTGGTTTATCATTACAGAAAACTGTACAGGCATGCATTCATGAATATTCTTATCTAAATCAATGGTATTATGATCAAGTATATTATCTTGCCTTGATGACTATATATATATATATATATATTGTGACGAGTCGGCTGCCCCTCCTCTTTATTGTCACCATCACCCCGTCCTTTATTCGCCGCCTTCACCAGGCTCCCGACGGGAGTGGGTGTGTTCGAGAGGAGGGGCGTGGTATTGGCCAGGTCTGGCGGCGTGTGACGAGGCACACCTGAGGGGATTTAGCCTTGTCACCGCCGCCGTTAAATGCCCCCGCGCCTCTCCTCGGGAGACCGGTCTCTTCCCCGTGCATGCACGCTGGTGTCCTCGTGGGTCCAGGAAGGGTGCGCGATGGACCTCACCCGCCGTCCGTGAACACAGAGCTCATCCCACTCTGCCGCCCGAGCAACGGCGACGGAGACGCCGCGGAAGAAGCCGCCGCCTCGCGCCCCGGACCAGAAAAAGGGGCGTGTGCGACCGCCGGACTCCGCCCTTACCTGGACCCTTCCCCTGGAACACGGCCTCAACCTTCACTTTCCCAGGCACGACGAGGACACCAGATCCCCTTTTATTTGGACACTTTTCCCATGGACACTTTATTTTGTATTATTATTAATATTATTTTGTCAATAAAAGCCTCTCCGAGGCCTGACGCCACGCCCACTGTGTCTGTCGTTGGCTATATCACAATATATATATATATATATATATATATATATATATATATATATATATATATATATATATATATTTATACAATTAGTTGTACATATATACACAAGTCATTACAATTTCTCTTGAAACAAGAGGAAACTGTCTGTGATACAATCAGACAAAAAGTAACTTATTCCTTACAAAACATGTGAAAACATTAGAATATTCTTTCTAAATACTGTAGAACATCAAAGTCAACAACACAAATTAAATTAAAACAATACCAGAAAAAAAGTTGAGTCCAACGGATATACAAACTGGCCATTTCTTAGCATCTCAGGCTTGCAAAAACAGACAGAATACTTCATATCGCACAGCCAAGAATTAATTCAATTGTCTGTATAGGCAATATATAAACTGTGAAAACAACACCACCTTAATCATACTGTTCTAATCCAGGTCTAAAAAGTTAATATTGTCCTTTGTAGCAAGCCAGTGTAAGTTTAAAATCAAAGAGATACTAAATTACCCATACCTGACTCTGAAGGGCTTGCTGTTGATAAAGTGAAATCCTAGCCTTGGTATTTTCATCTGTAGTTGGGCTGAGAGGCTTAGGGTCTGACATAGATCTCTGAATATTCTTCATTGGGCGGGGAAGGGCCTGATGTCTCTGTGATGATTCAGCAATACAGGACTTCTGCTGCGGGGTGACATGTGCTTTATTCAGCCTCTCACTAGAAGAGAATGATGTTTCTATGATGCGTTGTGGAGAAGAAAGAGGAGAAACAGGAGAATACAGCACCTGTGGAGATTTAGGTTGTTGCCGGATCAAGCTGGACAAAGACTCATTATGCAGGTGATGCTGCTGGTAGCCAAACTCCAAAGGATCAGGTCTCCGTCTCCCAAACTTCATAGCACTCTGTTGACCTGGAGAGAGTGGATCTGCAGAACCAACTAACTGGACACTGGTGGGACTGACAGTGGTAGCAATGCTAATCTGTGGAATAACTATGCTTTGAGACTGTGTCTCAGGGTCAGTTTGGCAAGCTAAGCTTTGTCCCTTCTGTGTTCTCTCAGGACCAGAAATATAGTGGACAATTTCAACCTTGCTGGGGTCTGGCATTGTGACATGTATGCTTGGAGATACTCTAACCAGCTGCTCTGTCTCAGTTTGGCAAGAACAGTCTCGAATTGTCTGGATAGCAATGCTGGAAGATGTTGTTTTAGAAACTGATGTGGTAAAAGGAGGTGCTTCAGATTTATGATCTACACCAGATTCACCAGAATGTCTTGTGTAACGGGAACGTCTACGTCTAACTGGCTGCTCCCACTCTGCCTTGTCTTCGTCATCATCTGTCTGAACACTGCAGTCCACACTGCGCCTAGTTCGTCGTCTTCTTGATACCAGGTACCTCTCCTCTCCATCTTCATCATCAGTTTGCACACTACAGTCTACAAGCCTTTGGGGCAAGGAAAACATTGTCATTTCTCCATCATTTCCATCTTGCAGCCGAGGCATTGACCTTTGTTTACGCATGGACCTGATTTCTGTCTGATCTTCACTATTTCTCAAGCATATTTCTGATGTAGAATTTGGTAGTGGCCTTAAGAAAACCTGAACATCACTATACAACATATCAGGGGCCAATTCCTGTGGCTGAATTATTCTGCCAGATTGATCACTGAGGATTTGAGTATTCGCACTAGCTGCAGCAATAGCCGTGGCAGTCTTTTGTCTCTTTTGTTCTTCAAGCTGCTGCTGTAACTGTTGTTGCAAAGATTGAATCTGGTCAAGCTGCTGTTTTTGTTGAGCTAGTTGCTCTCTCTGTAGAACCAACTGACTTTCTCTCTCAACTTGTTGTTGCTGCAAAACGTGTTGCTTTATAGTCTGCAGTTCCTGAATTTCTCGCTGCACTAGCATCTGCTCTTTTTCTCTATGCCTCTGCAGTTCTGCACGCTCTCGCTCAAGCTCCTCCTGAAGCCTTAGCTGTCGCAATTTTTCCAGTTCCACTCTTTCTCTTTCAAGCTGCAAAAGCTGTTCCTGCTGTTGATGCAGTCTTTCCTCTGTTTCCTTTTCTTGGTTTGGAACAATACTTCTCACAGCAGCAGTAGTGGTTCTACCTCCTTGAGATGATGGAGGTGGCTGTGTTTTGGAAGCAATAGGATGACCCTGCACTGGTAATTGGTGTTGTATAGGAAGCTGGGGAGAGGACTTGGCCTGAATGTTGGTCTGAGATAGATTTATTGGTTGCAGTTGGATATCAGATTGATTCATTGCCATGGCCATTGGTACTGAAATAGATGCTGACGTGATAGGACCAGCAGGTACAGAAGAAGGCTGAATTGGCTGTGTTACTGCTCCAGCTACTGTTAGGCTTACCGGAGACTTACCAAGGTATAATGGAGCATCTTGGACTGTTGTGGTAGCTGGAGACTCAGAAACTTTTGTAGATGTTGTAACAGGGAGAGGATTAGATGTAGAACATTGGAAGGGTGCCTGCCCAGTCCTTGGATCTAGTGGCAGTCTAGTTAGGCTTGCCAGGGGTATTGGTGTCATATTTGGTGTAGGATAAGGTCTATATACCCCTCTTAATAAAGGCCGTAGCACAGGTGCAGGCTGGGTAGTTATAGGAACTGTTGATGCAATTGGTGTGTTTATAGTTGAATAGATCATGCCATCAGCTGCTCTAATAGCTGATGGATACATAGCTCGAAGACTGGCTTGTCTTGCATTTATTAGATCAGTTAGCGCTTGACTGTGAGAAAGAGGTTTTCCATCTGAGCTGTATTTGAAACCAGGTCTGTGACTTTGGGGCAGACTAATTCTACTAGGTGGACCACTACTTCTTCCGGTGCTAAGTTGTAGTATGTCAGGGTTGCTGCTATATCTGTCTATGGAGTTAAGGGCTGCACACATGCGACTTATCTCTCTGGCAGTTGTGGCACTGTATTGGGCAAGATTAGATTCTGCAAAATCACCTGAGAAATATCCATAATCTGAGCTAATGTTGGTCAGGGAGCTGTACCTTCTAATTGGAGGATCTGCAACATCACCCTGACGAAGATCTGTGTAGGAGCCATACTGAAGCCCCATTCCAAGGTACCCACCATCATAGCCATCCTTTACTGTGTCTGTGAACAATTCTCCAGAGGCATGAAAATGGGGATCAATCTTAGCTGAATATGATGACAACCCTGCCTCTGCAAGGTTTGTTTCAGACATTGATGGTTGCAGTCGTCCAGGGAGAGGCAATGTGTATGATTTAATTGTGTAATCCTGGTATATTTGCCCATCTTGCGGTAAACCATGTTGTTGATAGAGCTGTGGTAGTGAGGAGGGTGCTCTTGATGATGGCTTAGAAATTTCATCTGTGATTGGTTTCTGAGAAAATGGACCACCCACACAGCTGCCACCAAAGGGCAAGTTATATACTATGTCACAACAAGTTACTTGATTTTCTGGTTTAATTTGCCCTGTTAAATTCATTGCATCCTGGCCTTCCTCTGGTTTGATTAGTTGCGTTATAGTGGATCCTTGTGCAGTGTTATCTATCTGGACCATCATCCCTTGAGGCTTAACATTTGTTAAATTCATGATACTTGTCTCAGCTTGCTTTCCCCTTAACTCAAGTGGACCTCCAACACTATAAACCTCAGATGTCATACCTGGCGAGATAACATTAACCTCTGTGGCAGTGCTTTTTTGAGTCACAAGCATATCCTTTTTTAATAGAGGTAGTTGGCTAGATAAGTTCAATTTTGCAAAAGATGCGGCTTGTTGTTGTTGAAGCTGATGATGTTGCTGAAGCTGCTGCTCAAGAAGTTGTTGTTGCTCTTGAAGCTTCTGCTGCTGTTTAAGTAACTGCTGCTGCTGGATACTCAGGTCTTCAAGCTTAGCATCAATCTTTGGTATGGATGGATCAACTGGTGGTGGCTTATTTGGTGCCAGGCAAACTACTGTTCCCATATCTTTGCCCAAATCAAATCTGTTTTCAAGGGGATCACAATACAGCACAGGGTGCTTAGGCTGGGACATGAACATAGATGCAGCTACAGTAACACTGACAGTTGTTGCTGTTGATGTCACAACATGCAGCTGCTCTTGTGTATTGAGGTTCATTATTAAGGGCTGAATAGTTGTGGATTGACGAATGGGGCTTCCTTCAGCCGACCCAGAATATTTTCGAGATTCTGTGGCTAAGGAAGTCAAGTCCATTCCTTGGTCAGTCATAATAATTGGTGTTGGCTTTATTCCGGTTCGTAGATCCACTACACTTCCACTGTGTAACCGTTGTCCTTGCTCAATTCTTGAAGTACCAGGAATTGTTGAAATCCGACAAAGTGATATGTTTTCCATTGACAGTGATCCACGTGTATACATGCTAGCAGTAGTGACCATGCTAGTTCCAACATTAACTTTTTCAGCTCTGTAGTTCTTATAGAAACCATGCTGGGGTGATAACTGATGTGGTGGAGTATCAGGAGGGCTGACAGGAGGTGAGTAGGCATCAAATGTTGATTGACGGCTAAATCTTGTTGGTGAAGACAAAGGAGATGTTGCTGTGTTAACTGTAGCTGGTTTTGGTGGACTAGTGGGCTCAAGCTCCTCTGTTCTAACAATAAAATATGCATCTTGAGATGACTGCTGTCTGAAAAGGCTGGGTGAAACAACCCCATGTGAAGTTTGAGTGCCCTGTGCCATAACTAAAGAGGTGTGAGAAGCATTCCCTAAAGAAGCTAACATTGAAGGGTTAACAGTTTGAGTAGAAAGCTCTGCTGTTCTCCTAGACGGAGATCTTGTTGGACTGTGAAGAGGAGATGAAGTGGGAGAAAGAGGTGGACTCCTTTCGTGGTAAGTATAACACCTAATTGAACTTGGGCCTGATTCAATTATAGTTTCTGATGATGTTGAATTATCCCTCATTTGGACTCCTTTGCTGATTGCCATTTTCCTTGCAGCACTTTCTCTTTGGTTGTAAGCTTGAGTGATTGCAGCTATTTTATGAGACACATTTGAAACACCAGCAGTGGTTGTGGTTGTCTGCCGACCATATAAGTTGGGCTGTGTAGTGGACACTGTTTGACTGGCACTAGTTTGAGAGACAGTGACAGAATCCCTGGCATACACTCCATAAGCAGCAATAGTTGTGGCAGCAACTGCTGGTGTAATACCATTTTTACCAGTTTGATTTCTAAGCCTATCTTTGGGCCCATCTTTTGAAAAATGTTGGGTTACCCTGACATCAGGAATCCTTCCTCCTGTCCCAGTTTCAGAAAATGATACTGGTGCTGAGAGCTGGGTGGGACTTGTGCCAGGAGTCAGTAAAGCATTGCTTTGTTCCAGCAGCTTAGCAAAGGCTGAGCCTGTATCTAGTAACTGCTTTTCTGAATAGGACACATCCATCTCCATTTGGTCATCAAGCTGTTTTGAAATGTTTTGTGAGGTCTGGCGGATTTCTTCATAGATATCGACTGTCTCCTCATTTTCATAGTGGAGATCATCTTGATCGGGATAATCATATTCATCCTCAATATCTTGTCTATTTCTAATATCTGACTCTTGATAGGTGGTGGTGCTGTATTGTTGTAAAATCAGACCTGAGCCTGATTGCTGCTGTGTCTGCTGCTTTTGTTGTTTCTGCAACATCTCTGCTTTTCTCATCATTTCTTCGTATACTTCTTCTGCACTTTTTAATTGTTTGCCACTAGAGGAAGTTGTTATAGCAGCTGTAGATGATGTAGTTTGTGGTTTTTCAGTAGGAGAATAAAGTGACATAAAGGTTGGTAGGTTATACTCGCTACCAGATTTATACAGCTTTGATGAAATTTCATAGCCCTCAGCATCTGAGTCAGCTGAAGGAGAGTATTCTGAGCAAGAGGACCGATGGAGTTCCTCCATCTCGGCTGCTTGCCTTAGTTCCTCTGTTGGAGAAGCATCCTCAATGGGGGATAGATTACTTGGGGGAGTCTTGGATCGTTCTCTGCGCCTTTGTGCTCTTAGCTCTTCTTTGTCACGTTTTGTTTTCCGGACAGTGCTTCGTATTCTCTGCTGCTCCACTTCTCTCATCTTTTCCTGCTCCCTTAGAAGTTCTTCTTCTTCCCTCAACTCGTCTTCTTCTGAGGAATCCTCAATGGTAGGAAGGAGAGGGCCATGGGAGCGATGTCTAGCCTTCCTCTGCTGCTTTGCCTCCTCCAGCCGCTGCCTCCTACTAGGACTACTGTCACTGTCATCTTCCATGGATGATATAGAAGTAGGGGATATTCCTGAGGTATAGCTAGAGGTGGTTGGTGGGAGGGTGGAGGAAAATTCCCCTCTTGACCTTTCTTCTGGAGAACCAGTGAGGCTTTCCATCTCCAGTTCAGGTTCTCGGTCGAGACTCAGGTCATTGTCGTTGTTTAACTCCATGTCTCGACTATAACTGTTAGTGTTGTTCAATTCTATGGTCTTAAATCTGCGTAAGCCACCTTGCGAGGCCATAAGGTCCTCCTCAGCTGACCCTTTGTATACATCACTAGTTGTTTTACTGTCCTCCTCAAAGCTACTTGAGTGATAAGTGAGACGGCGCTTTTCTTTTCCTGAGTCACTGATGTGCTTTTGAGTCTTTTTTAGCTTTTTGTAGCCATAGCCTTCATCCTCATCATCATCCTCTTCTTCCATTTCCTCTTCTTCATCCTCATCCTCATTTTCCTCATCAGCACTCATCTCCATAATTTGCCTTCTCATAAACTCCTCATCAGTAATCTCTTCAGGTTCTGAATTTCTTTTTTTATGGCTACTGTTATCCTCTAAGGCAGCAATTGTTCTAAGCTCTTCCTCAGTTGGATCCTCATCTTCTTCCATAATGCCTTCAAAGTCCTCATCTGAGTCATATTCCTCTGGACTAATTGATATTGAGCGAGACTGATGTTTCCTGATGTCACCATGTTGCTGTTTTCCACGCTTCTTGTCCTGTACTCTTTCCCCTTCAGAAAATTTTGACTCTAGAAGAGGTCGCATGGAGCTCTCTAGCTTAATCAGCTCAGATGGACTTGGTGGTGTATGGTGTCCGGTCAGACCTCTCTCGCTCATTTTTAGCTCTTCCTCCTGGATAAGGCCAGTAATTTCACTATGTGAACTGGAAATTCCATCAGAGGAATAGCCAGTATCACTCAAACTCTGTGGACTTCGTGATAGATCATGATTGCTATTTGTCTTGCTGGTTTCCTAGAAGACCAAATAAATACAAAAGATACACTTAGTTCACACCACAAAATTAAAATACAAACAACTGACTAGATTTTAAAAACTACATCTTTATTACAATGAGTGTGTCATGTGCTTGAACTATTTGTTGTTGTTTTTCATGTCCCATGTGCTCTGTGTTCCCTACTTTCTGTCTCCTGTTAATTGTCTTATTGTGTTCAGTTAATTGTGTGTGAGTTAATAAGGTGTGTTCCTTTTGTACTATATAAGTTCCTGTTTGTTCCATGTTAAATGGTCTGCCCTCGTCTATGTGTGGTTCTAGTCTGCCTGCCTGCCTGCCTGTATTATTATTTACTCTTTTATGGAATATTAAAGACGAGTGCTCCTTCCTGCCACCACACTGTGACAGAGTGATACTCCATCAATTAGTTCAATAAGCCCTCTTTTAACAAAATTTTAAATTGCAAAATGATGTGTAAATTATTATTACCGGATGCCTTACCTCATAGTATTTGGTAATACTCTGTAATTCTTTCTTTTCATCTTTAGAAGGTGTTTGTATTGATTCTGTTGTTACTCTCTTTTGAGTTAGTTTATTGTCTCTATTGCCAGGGTCAGGCCCTTTATCTAGTTTGGGTACAGTTTCCTTTCCATCTTCTTCACTAGCAAATGCATTAGTGGTAGACACAGGAGGTGCTGTAGCTGTAGCAGGCTGTTTAAAAGTTTTTATATCACTTGCTGGTCTGGCTATAGGGGAAGAGAAACCACTCTGTTGAGAAACAGGAGGTTTCTGCTGTGATGGTATTGTCTGAAGTCCTTGCTGTTGCTTGCTGGAAAGCTGTTGATGCCGAGGTGAACCCATTGGTTGACGGCTGGGTGATGAAGGTGGAACCGGAAGAGGGTCAAGTCCACCAGACATCAGTCTCTGAGTCTGACAGTTTAGACAGAGCCATTCTTTCTTCTGGAAAACATCAGAGAAATTAAAGGTCAATATTTAATGTGTGTATGTGTAAAACAAAATAACAAATAAAAAATGCATATTTTTTGTGACACTGTCATAGATTTGACGAACAGCAGGCAACTTATTTACATATTGCCTTTCATGTTTATTGTTGGTTATTTAAATATATATATGTTTAAATATATATATGTTTAAAGTCAAAACTGTTTCTGTCTTGTGTGTTTGCTCAGTCTCAAATATTGCGTCTGATTGTGACATGTCAGCGTGACCAGTTCTAATTAATGCTCCTGATCAATCTGTTTCAGTTAGGGATATGTCTTTATGGTATCAGTCAATATATCCAGTTTTGAATTTTGTCTAAATGCTGTGATTGAATCTGATTCCGATCTTGTCAGTTTCAGCCACTGAGTCTAATTATGTCTGCTTATTCAGTTCTCTCTAATTTAACTGTCTATACACGAAATTATCCTCAAGGAAACCAACACTGAACTTTTAGCTGTCACTCAATGCCAGTGAAACTATTAATGAACCAACTTTATGTTGGGCTCCTGTGGGGTCTGATTTTGCTGAGTTCAACATGTTCCTAGGTTAACAGATTTTGTTGACCCCAAAACAACATTTTATTTAAAAAGTTTAGCCTGGACCAAATCTCTGCACCTAAAACTAAATTTACCCACAAGTAATGCCTAAAATTAGATTTAATGATGATAAATGATACTGATGTACAAGCACCAAACACTGACTGTAGACCTAAACTTCAGAAAAAATCGGATTGGCTGGTCACAATGTTTTTCCAGGGTCAACAAAGATGACCTATTAACATGTCAAACTGCTTGCCTCCGGCTCTGTACCAGCTCCCTATTGTGTCGGTTTCACTCTTGTTCCTTGCTTTTGCTTGGTGCTCTGCTCTGCTGGCTCTTTCTGTAAACAACCACCCATCCGTCCACTGGAGGGAGCCCTCCCCTGAATATTGACTGCTCTTCTTCTAGCCACATAGCCACCATTTTGAGCAGATTGTGAAGTAATCCCAGTATATCTGCCTTTCTGAGCGTTTCTGTTTACCATTGTTTGCCTTTGTAGTATGACCACTGAACTGCATTTTGACTATTGCTTTTGGATTACCCGTATCTGATTGGAATGACTTACTGCTACTCTAATTTTGCTTTGTTACTGGCTACGAGCCAGCCTTACTATTCAGAGTTGTTTGTCGTGGTAATAAACTTCATGTTGTCACCTCCTGCTGCCTTACAGAATACTTTGCTTAACATCGATCCAGCTGAAGTTTCAAAACTACAGAGTGAGATGCTCACAGTAACTGTCGCATCTAAGGAATGCCAACAATAGTCTCACTCAATACATTTGATCACTTCCTACACTTAACCAGATAAATTTGATGGTTCTCCAGCTCAATATTGAGGCTTCATTCGCCAATGTTTGCCAGCCAGACTGAAAGTTATTCAAATGATTGTCAGAAATGTACTGTAATGATGTCTCTACTGTCGGGCAGAGCACTCGATTAGGCCTCCACAGTTTGGGATAATGATGCACGCATACAAACATTATTTGATTGTTTCATTTCACAACTCCATGATGTCTTCGAATACCCTGAAGGAGGTCAAGACATTTCTGATCAGCTCATAGATTTAAAGCAGGGAAATCACACGGTAGCAGATTTTGCCATCAAAAGTCAGTGAGTACCCCCTCTGTTGCATTTATCTTCTACCCAACATGTACCCAGAAGTAAGGTATACCCACTGCCACGTGTGGAAACCCAAGACATGGAGACATACATCGAAGAAGCATTGGAATCTGCGATTTCATCACAAATTTGCCCAATTCTAATGGGTACTCAACCATCCTTGTCATAGTGGTTCGCTTTTCTAAAGCATGTTGATTGGTTCCACTGAAAGGATTACCCACAACCATGGACACTGCCCTAGAACTGAGCATGTATTCAGAGTCGTTGGCATCCCAGTGAATATTGTACCCGACCAAGGCTCCCAGTTCACTTCAAAAGTATGGCAGGCCTTTTGTAAGCAATTTAACATCAACATCAGTTTAACATCAGGTTACCACCCACAATCCAACGGACAAGTCAAGAGACTGAATCAAAAGATAGGAAAGATACCTTAGATCATACTGCAACAGATAACATGACAAGTGGAGTGAATTCCTTCCTTGGGCAGAATATGCACAAAATTCCCTTACTTATTCCTCCGCAGGTCTCACCCCTTTTCAGTGCGTGTTAGGATACCAACCCCCTGTGTTGCCTTTGTCAGGAGAGCCCTCTATGGTACCATGAATGGATTCAACAAAGTGTGGGACAGTGCTGATGTGAGGCTCCAAAGAGCGGTGCACTTCCAGCGCATTTAAGCAGATAAACTACCATCCCTGGCAGAGAGTCTGGTTATCCACCTGAGATCTCTGGCTACAACTCCCCTCCAGCTCACACCAAGGTATGTAGGACCTTTTAAAATCATCAAGCAAATCAATGCAGTCACATACCATTTGGAGCTTTGTGCTAACTACTGTATATATCCTTCTTTTCATGTATCCCTCCTGAAACCGGTCCACCCCACACCTGAGGCTGGTACCACAGACTCTGAACCACCTCAAACTTTAGAGATTGATGGTATACCAGCATACTCCATTAACAAGATCATAGATTCATGTCGCAGAGGTGTTACATCTGTAATTAATTTCTCTAATTACATTTATAATTACACTGTTGACCCATGCCTTATACCAGTGTCAAACGTGGTCCAGGGCGCCCTGAACAATGCACATTTTGTAAGTCTCCCTTATCTGACTTCTTCCTAATGGGCTCATGAGTTAAATCAGGTGTGTTTGATTAGGGAGACACACAAAAAAATTTGGGATTTAGTTAACCAAAATTTTTTTATTAATGTCATTATTTACTCACCCTCATATTCTTCCAAACTTGCAAGATCTTTATTCATCTTCAGAACACAAATTTAGATATTTTTTATGCATCTCATGAGCTCTCTGACCTTCAATTGACAGCAACACAACTGCAATGTGCCCAGATTCAGAAACATGGTAAGGTCATCGGTAAAATATTCCATTTGATGTCTGGAGTTTAACCATAATTTTACAAAGCCATGTGCATACTTTTTGTGCACAAAAGAAAAAAAGACTTTCTTTTGGAGAGTCTTTTTGGAGAGTATTCACTGAACGTCAACAGCGTATGCTGTCAGCTGTGTCACTCTTGACACTTAACCTGTGCAGACCACATTTAATACACATTTATTCAAAATGCGATTGGGCTAATTTTGAGTGGCAATCGAGTTTTATTGAGAAAACCAAAAAAAAAGGGAGGGGAAAAAAGCAAATTTGACAATGTCACACAAAACTCCAAAATTGAGCTGAATAAAATTATTGGCACCCTTTCAAAATTGCGGATGAATAAGATCTAGAAATCTAGATTTGCCTTTGAGCAATGTGCAACATTCCACAATACGCAACATTATCAAAAAGTTTGCAACCCATGTCACTGTAGTTAATCTCTCTGGGCGTGGACGGAAGAGAAAAACTGATGAAAGGTTGCAACGCAGGATAGTCCGGATGGTGGATAAGCAGCCCCAAACAAGTTCCAAAGAAACTCAAGCTGTCCTGCAGGCTCAGGGTGCATCAGTGTCAACTATCCATCGACATTTGAATGAAATTAAATGCTATGGCAGGAGACCCAGGAGGACCCCACTGCTGACACAGAGACATAAAAAGACTACAGTTTGCCAAAATGTACTTGAGTAAGCCAAAATCCTTCTGAGAAAATGTCTTATGGACAGATAAAACCAAGATAGAGCTTTTTGGTAAAGCACATCATTCTACTGTTTACCGAAAACGGAATAAGGGCCTATAAAGAAAAGAACACAGTATATACAGTCAAATATGGTGGAGGTTCAAAGATATTTGGGGGTTGTTTTGCTGCCTCTGGCACTGGGTGCCTTGACTGTGTGCAAGGCTTCATGAAATCTGAGGATTACCAAAGGATTTTGGGTCACAGTGGTGTCAGAAAGCTGGGTTTCCATCCGAGATCTTGGGTTTTCCAGCAGAACAATGACCCCAAACATACTTCAGAAAGCACCCAAAAATGGATGGCAACAAAGCGCTGGAGAGTTCTGAAGTTGCCAGCAATGAGTCCAGATCTAAATTCCACTGAACACCTGTGGAGAGATCTTAAAATCACTGTTGGGAAAAGGCGCCCTTCCAATATGAAAGACATGGAGCAGTTTGCAAAAGAAGAGTAGTCCAAAATTCTGGTTGAGAGGTGTAAGAAGCTTATTGATGGTTATAGGAAGCGACTGAATTCAGTTATTTTTTCCAAATGGTGTGCAACCAAATATTAAGTTAAGGGTGCCAATAATTTTGTACAGCCCATTTTTGGAGTTTTGTGTGACATTGTCAAATTTGCTTTTTTCCCTCCCTTTTTTGCTTTGTCCCAATCCACACAAAGGGAATAAACATGTGTATAGCAAAACACGTATTAATACAATACTTTTCTGTGAAAATACTTGATTTTCTGGAAACATTTCAGAGGTTTTGGCCATGACTGTATTTTCTGCCCCCATCTTAAATTTTGAGAGCATTTAGAATTGTATTATACTGAATTATGCAGTGAAAGAAAGCACTCTAAATGAGTACATCCCTGCTAACAAAAAAAAACAATGGAAGCCCAATAGAAACCATCACAGAAATTCTAATGGTTTCCATTAAAGTATAATTTTTAACCATTTATTTTTTTCAGTAAAACTATTACAAAATTCCTTTTTGTAGTGTGTTTTGTTCCATCAATAGAATCCATCACATACCAGTAGACACCATTATACTTTCCAGTAAAAACAATCCAATTCCCATTATAACCATTAAATCCATTACATTTTCTATTGTGTTTTGGGCAGGGTTCAATTGTTTTGTTTTCAGCGGGGCAAGTCAGTCTAGATGGTGTTTAAGCACTCATAATTCCTCTTATAATTTGTATGATAAATTAATCTTACATTTATCATAAGTAGCCTATCTATGCACTTTTGTTGCTTATGATTATGGCAATTTTGCAAGTTTAAAATTTGGCGATGACTAATATGATACTGCCTGGTAGGACAATCTGATGGCTAGAACTAAAGATCAAATTCTCTTCTAGCTGCTCTTCTGTCACTGTTGAAAGCAACGTTTATCAGTCTCGGTTGAATTTGCATTTGAAATGAAAAGGTTTAAATGGATGGTAAAGGTGGAGATTTAAGAGATTATGTAATGCTTTACTTAAAGGCTTTATATATAAATTCATCATAAAATTAGATTGAATGCATGAATGCCTTGTAATGCACTTTATAATGCATTATATGATCTCATGAATATTTGTAACCACACTTATCTCATTATTTCCATATCTTTAGAAAGTATAATGCATTAAAACAATCAAACTTAATATTGCTTTGCACTTTTACTTTTGTTATAATAAAAAAAATATATAAAATGCATAAAATCTACTTTTATAATGAATTATATATCATAATGCAATGTATATGAATGCTTGAAGTGAAGTAAAAATTATTAAAAAGAGATTCTGCAGATCCAACAGGTATAACAATTACATACAAATGAAGTGCTGCTAAAATGTATACAGATGTTACATTTAGGAACTACATTTTATATTAGGTTCTTACAAAAGAAATAACAACCAATGAAGATAAAACAAATATGAAAGACTGTCGCAATCTATTGTATGTATGCTCAATTATAATTTAATAATAAAATAATTGTGTATGAATGTTTTATTTATATATATTGTAATTTTTGTCCCCCCACTTCCCTTACCTGTGGCTTTACCAGTCTAGTAACCAGTCTAGTTCATGTAGAAGGATTTAAGTGAAATTTAAAAAATGAAATAGATTCTTCTCAGAAAGAAGAACAAATGGATATGAAAAGAACATTACATTCTGTATATGAGTAAGATCTGTGCAGTTCCTTACCTCTAACAGATGTGGTGTGGGATTGAAACCACAAAGATTGCACACCTCTGTATGACACTGGGTGCAAGACCTGTGGTTTGGTGGTTCTGTTGTTCCAACACTGAAGGCAGTCTTGCATAGTGGACAGGTAACGTCTGGTTTCTGACTAACTGGCTGAGGTGGAGGCTGCTTTAGTGGTGAGTGCTGCTGCTGCTGCAGTGTTGTTTGATGGTGTGTCGGCGACTGCTGTTGTTTCAGCCCTTTCTGATGGTGCACTGGTGACTGCTGCTGCAGAGGCTGTTTTTGGAGAGGGGCTCCAGGACCTTTGGGGAATGTCACTCCACCTGGGCCCATTTTGGCACTGCCGGGTGGCCCCGCTGAAGTTTTAGCACTAGCTCCAGCATTAGCATCACTAAAGATCACCTTTGTCCCCTGGTTACGGGCAGGCGAGGGGTGTGGTGAGGATCCAGGAAGAGGATCAACAGAAATAAGGGTGCTTGCCTGATTTAGAAGAGATGCCCCAAAACCAAAAAGCTTAGTTAAACCATCCTGAGGAGCCTCGTGGGACATTGGGTGATGAGCTGGAGAGCTTCCAGCACTTCGAGTCTTATCGGGTTGACTTCCAAACCGTACTGGAGGGCTGCGTCCCAGATCAGACTGTGACTGTGCCTTTGCTAAGCCAGGTAAAGGCACTGCCCCTGGATGAGGAATCCGGCCAGTCTGAGCCACCCTTTCAGGACTGTTTGGTCCTAATACCTCGCCTCGCTGTCTCTGCGTATCCTTGAGCCCTGACTGGGAAGCTAATTGTGTATTTCCTGTTTGTGGTTGTTCTTTTTGTGTCTGGAGACCAGCTTGTGGCCCACTGTGAAGTCCAGTCTGGTTAGGTCCAATAGGACCCATCTGTCTCTGGAAAGCCTGGGTTTGAGGCTGAGGCTGAGGCTGAATTTTCATCTGTGTCTGGTTTTGGGTTTGTAGCTGTGGCGTGGGTTGAGTTGAGGGTTGGGTCTTGGGTATGGGGTCAGCCTTCGGTTGATGAGAAGGAGAATGTATTTGCTGCTGACTCTTGGAACGTGGTGTGGTCATGTCCATTCCCAAAGCCCGCTGCATCTGGCAGTTTAAACAGAGCCACTCTTTGACCTGTTGAAGAAACACATATTAGAGCATTAGAGCATTACCCAGCAACAGATGTTTACTCAATTCAAATGCTAAATCAGGTTTTATTTCTAAATTTGGTTTTGAAAAATAAAATGTCCAAGGACACGTTAAATGTGAATTTGACAAGTTTTTTCCACTGACCTTTAACTGTTTGACTGTATGACTGACTTGTGGGGCACTTCTTACACGATCAAACAGATCAACACCCCAAACTTATTTATCTAACTGTATCATTCACTATCTAATATTTAAACACGGCTTTATGTGAATGAAAACATCCTGCAAAGTTTTAAATCTGAAAATGCGCCGTAGTTATTGTATCCCAAAAAAAAAAGTCAACTTTGAAACATTTAAATGCATTGTTTTTAAAATGAATCCCAAATAGTTTCATGTTGACATTAGTATGAAACGTCTCGGATACGTATATAACCCTCGTTCCCTGAAGAAGGGAACACAGATGTCACGTCGGATGACCGATGAATATTCGAGTATATCTAAACGAGCCAATTCTTTGATTGCGCTAATCGCATCCAGCCACGTTGGATGACCGACGAATTGGGATCCCTACCAAAATGCCATGCGGCTCTAAGGCTATGCCGTGGAAATACACACATAAAGTCCTCTTGGGGTACTTTACATGGCTCCCAGCCCTCGCCGGTTCTCACAGATTCATCGAGAAGGCCTGTATGGACGCTCTGGAGTGGTTAACAAGCCGACCCGGAACCGGGCCTCTCAGTGCTTCTACCCGTTTGAGGATACCGGTTCCACACTTAGGCTATAGAATCTAGCGAACGTGTTGGGGGGTCGCCCAGCCCGCAGCTCTACAAATATCTGTCAGCGAGGCGCCACAAGCCAACGCCCAGGACGATGCAACACTTCTTGTTGAGTGTGCCCGCAACCTGAGGGGGCAGGGCATACCATGTGCTTGGTAGGCCAGGGTAATGGCGTCCACTATCCAGTGAGCCATCCTCTGCTTGGAGACTGCACTCCCCTTCTGCCAGCCTCCATGACAAACAAGAGCTGGTCTGAGGTCCTGAAGCTTTTTGTCCAGTCAAAGTAGCATCTTAGTGCTCGGACGGGACAAGCAACGTCAGGGCTGGGTCTGCCTCCTCCAGGGGCAGTGCTTGAAGGTTCACCACCCGGTCTCTGAAGGGGGTAGTGGGAACCTTGGGCATGTAGCCAGGCCGTGGCCTCAGTGTTACCTGGGAATCCGGGGGCCCAAACTGTAGGCACGAATCGTAGACCAAAAAAGCCTGCAGGTCCCCTACCCTCTTGATGGAGGCCAATGCGAGCAGGAGCAACGTCATAGATAAGAACTTTAGCCCAGCTGCTGGCAAGGGTTCAAACGGAGCCTGCTGCAGTGCTGTCAGCACTACAGACAGGTCCCAAGAGGGTACTGTAGGGGGCCGTGGAGCATTCAACCTCCTGGGCCCCCTCAGGAACCTGATGATCAGGTCATGCTTACCCACAGACCTTCCGTCTATGGGGTCACGATTTGCAGTGATCGCAGCCACGTAGTTTTTAAGGGTGAAGGGAGACAGCCTTTGCTCCAACCCTTGCTGCAAGAAGGTAAGCACGACTCTGATAGGGCAATTCCGGGGGTTTTCTCCTTGAGAAGAACACCATTCGATGAACAGGCTCCACTTCAAGGAATAGCCCTGTCTCGTGGACGGCGCTCTAGCCTGAAGAAATGGTGTAAACTACCCCTTGAGGTCACCTAGAGCCTCCGCGTCCCGTCCAGGGACCAGACATGGAGTTTCCAGAGGTCTGGACGTGAGTGCCAAAGGGTGCCCCGTCTCTGAGTCAGAATATCCTTCCTCAGAGGAATCGGCCAAGGAGGGGCTGTCGCGAGGAGCACAAGTTCCGGGAACCAAGTCTTCGTGGGCCAGTGTCTGTGCAAGAAGGCTCACTGGGGGAAATGCATACTTGCGAAGGTTCCACGGCCAGCTGTGTGCCTGTGCATCCGTGCCGAGTGTCCCCTCGGTCAGGGAGAAAAACCACTGGCAATGCGAAGTCTCTGGAGAGGCAAACAGGTCTACCTGAGCGGCTCCGAAACGTTCCCAAATCAGCTGAACCATCTGGGGATGGAGTCTCCATTCTCCGGGTAGTGCAGCTCACGACAGCTCGTCAGCTCGTCTGACCACGGGGAGAAGGTTTGGCGGCAAGTCGGTGTTATCTGAACCCGGTGCGTGCCACGTTGCCACGCCCACCTCGGGACTCGACCGTGTAGCCAATGTTGAAGCGGTCTGATATGGAGTAGTCCCAGCGGCGTCACTGCGGCCGCAGCTGCCATATGCCTCAGGAGCCTCTGAAAATATTTCAGTGGGACCACCGTCCTGCTCTTGAACATAATCAAGCAGTTCAATACTGAATTGGCACGCTCCTGTGTGAGGCACATCTGATCGATCGAATCCAGCTCCATCAGAGTTTGACAGAGTTTGCTCATCTCCTGGTTGACCCAAAACCCCAACTGGCTGAGGTGCTGTAGCACCAGATCCCTGTGGTCGCACAACTGAGCCCGGGACTGAGCTAGAATGAGCCAGTCGTCCAGTTAGATGAGGATGCAAATGCCCTGCTCTCTCAGTGGTGCAAGAGCAGCTTCCGCAACTTTCGCGAAGACACGTGGCAACAGGGAAAGCTCAAAGGGTAGGACTTTGAACTGATATGCTTGACCTTCGAACGCGAACTTCAGGAATGGTTTGTGGCGCGGGAAGAATCAACACATGAAAGTAGGCCTCCTGTGCAGTTGGTTCGTCCTCCCAGTCTTCCCACTGCTGCACAAGTCCCACTCTCCACAAGTCGTATAGGCACTGCCGATCAAAGCCAACGAGTGCCTACAGGCCCGGGAGGGGAGCACAGGATCACCACGCCAAGTGGAAACGGAGTTGGGAAACATCTGCATCGCAACTGAGGGATCACCAGCTGTGCTGCCGTCAAGGGTGGTGAAGAAGGAGGAGCCACTGGAGCGGTTTCTGGCAGTGAAAGGTGCCTTCCACGCCCCAGCAAGCTCCTCATGCACCTCCGGAAAGAATGGTACCGGGTGGGGCCCTGAGAACCAGTGCGAGCCACCCCTAAGTACCAATCGTCCAGCCTCAAGGGCTCGGGACGTGGTGGAGGTTTCCACTCGAGCCCGATCCCCTTGGCGGCCTGGGCATGCATAGCCACCAGTTCCAGATCCGTATCCGGCATGGTGGAGCGTCCGCGGGAACCTTCAGCCCCAGAACCTTCAGACTCTCCTTCCAATGCCGCGATCGACATCTGGTCATCAGGGGGAGCTCCAAAAGATACAACTGGTACCTCCCTGTAGGAAGGTCCAGACTGCTCCTTTGGAAGCTCCACTGGCTGCGAAGCACCGGTGGCAGGAGTCCCCCTCGGTGGAGAGTTCCTCACTGTCACTGTAAGATCAGTCCGTCCACTGTTAGAGGGAGCACTTTTCCCACTGTTGCCAGCAGGAGGAGCCCTAGACCTCGGCAGAAGAACGGGTACTCCGCCCCTTTGCAGGAAGCGGAGTCTGGTCTGCAACTCCGCGATGGTCATCCTCCCGCACTGGGAGCATGACTCATCCACGAAAGCCACCTCAGCGTGCTTAAGGCCCAGACACGTGAGACAGTGATCGTGACCATCACCCGGCACCAGGTAACGACCACTTCCAGAAACGCACGGGTGAACTAGTGTGAACTAGCTCTTTTAGCTCTGGATAGTGTTGAGGTAACAGGAGATGACCTCTCTGTACACAAACAGGGGGGTAGTGCAGCCTGATTGTGGCAATCCACTCGACGCAGGAAATTACCTCCGCTGAACGCCGAACTCCAACACTCAAAGAATCTGTCTTTGGAGCAGAACGGTCACGCTCAGCTCCGAAGCGAAAAGCTGAATATGCGCCGCACCCGCTGCTTATTTATACCCGCGCTGTGATTGCTTTACACATGCTTTTTTAGCCTTGGATGTGAAAATGCTAATTCTTTGCCAATAGGTGTCACTTTTGAAACTGTAAAAATAGTGTTTTCCCCAGTAAAGCTGTACACAAAACAGCACTTCTTCTTTATCGGGCATTACAGGCAAGACACAAATAATTGGAAAATTTAATCGTTCTTGATAACGTTCTTTTACACACTGTATTTATTTAGGTTGTCAATGACAATGATTTTAATGGAAAATATTATATAGGAGGATGCCACAGACAACGCATGCTAAACTAATCATTAGAATATAATCTTCATGAACTAAAACATATTCAATAAAAATAAACACCTGTTTATAGCAGGAATACCATTTATTCAAAATTCTTACCCCGGTAAGGTGTGGGTTGGGGTTGAAGCCACACTGGTTGCACACTGTAGTGTGGCACTGTGTGCACTTGTTGAAGTTTGGTGATCCATCAACATTTGTCAGCTCTGTAGTATTGCAAACTGGACAGAGCTTACTGCTAGGCATCGGTGCAATCTGGGGTACTGAGTATGGTGAAGTTGGAGCACTGGCTCTGTCGGGAGACACTGACGGTGAGCGGCCTGTTCGACCACTGCTGCTAAAGTCCACCTGGAGGTTGCGTCTGGAGGCATGTTGTCCAGGGCTTTGGGTGGGTCCCATGCCCCCTGATGAAGCTTGAATTTGAGATTGATGTGTAGAAGAAGTCTGGGAATGCCTAGGTCCATCATGGACTGGCTGTTTGTAAAGGTTCCCACCTGCTTGAATGCCACCAATGCCAAAGTCACCACCTGGCCCTCGATCACTACCGGTTCCATAGCCTATTTTTGGGCTTGATGGTGGGCCTCCCCCTCCAGCCAGCCTGAATAAAGCAAAAGAAAAAGCAGAAGATAATGAGAACATTTTACTTTTACCCTTTTAACTAGCCTGCTCTTAAAATGAAATTCATTTTAGTATTGGGTGGGCGGGATGGGGGATTAATATAGGTCACCATAAGTAATTTTTTATAGACTTTATCATAGAGTACCAACAATTTTCACAGTACCACAATACCAAGTTTCAGGAAAAAGGCAGTATTTCATATGCTAGAGTAGAACATACATTCAGGAGGATTTTGAAGAGTTTTGGCCAGCGTAGTTGATCATTTTATTTGTTGCCAAAGGGGTCAATGCTAAAAATAGCATTATTTTGAATTTGGTTTAAGGGTATTTTACAAAAACTGTACATTGTTGTTGTCGATCTATCCAGCTATCCAGTGTTTTGTTATTGGCCGAATACCACAAGGGGGCATGTTTAAATTATGTGTTTTAGGAAGGAGTGGAATATCTCAGAATATCAGAATATCTCTTTGAGTTTGAGATGTTAGTCATTACAAATGTACAGATCTTATATATGCACAAACAGCTTGTAACACACCCAAGTGTTTTGTTGTTGGATGTAATGAACATAGCAGTCGTCATTTACTCCTAACATCTGAGCTGCTGAAGTCAAAAGAAATGTGCCCCGATCTACATGAATGCATCTATGTCCATGCAAATCCTCTGTTATCCAGCTTCACCTGGATAACAAAGAAATGAGTATAAGGTTTGTTCATGAATCTTAGCAAATTGACTTTACTAATAATGGGTTAGTTAGCCAGTTACATGGTGAATGCAACAAAAGTTTCTCAGAGAGAGGCTCCGAACAGAGGGGCAGAGTGAGCAAAGCTCATTTGCATGTAAAGGAACATGCAACAAAACGGCTTACTGTAAACACAGCTGTTTTTTACAGGGTAAAAAGAGTTTTGAGAAATTTTAACCAAAGTAGGTTATAGACTTTTCTTTAAGTACCTAAAGAATCAAATCAAACTGTAGAAAATGGGCATCCAATGACCAGAATGACAGTTCCAGAAAAATATTAAAAATAAACATTTGAAATTGGTTTGTAAAAGCTTTTATTAGTTATGCCTGCTTTTGTGTGAGTGGTTGTTGCATCTACACCGTTCTGACTGGCAGGTGTCATCAGTGTGTGGTGTTTCTAGCACTTTGAAAGAGTGAATCATTTTGTGAAGCAATTAATTCAGTTGATTCAAAGCTTTGAAATATTTGTTCCTCTAAACACTAGTCTAAAAACTATGCTTTCCTCTGTTCAACAAGAGCATTAATGCACTCTCAGTGTCTCAGTGGTTTAAAAAATGGCTTCACCTCAAAAAAAATTTTTACGGACATAAAGGATACACCTAATACATGCTTTAAAACAAAGACTGCCTGCATAGAACTCAGTGGCTTTTAATGAAGTGTAAGCCTAGTTATGCAGCCTTACTAGGATGCATCCTTCTATTTGAAAAGCACCCACATTCTAATGTATCAAGTCTTTGTGAATTTTTCCCTGCCTTATATATGCATTCACCAGCAGGTGTCCCTAGCATGCATTCAAAACCTCTAGAAATGAACTATTTTTCAATACATCTGGGGTATACTTCCCAAAAGCACTGTTACTCATCTATAGTCACAAGTTGCTTTGAACTATGTTGGTAACAATAGAACTTGTGACCATAATTGATTCTGGGAAATGCACCCCTGGCTGGAAAACTTCAAAGCTTTATGAAGCTTCATCTTGCCACCACTATTGATGAGTCAGCCAAGGAAACAGAAATAGGTCCTAGAACATCCAAGAAGATAATGCAACATGGAAGAATGCAAGAGAAACAATTGGATGAGTTTCTGGAGCAGACCTGACCTGTTGAAAAGAGATGGTCTTCATCCTTCCTGGGCTGGTGCCGTTCTTCTATCTAGAAATATGGCATATAGTCTTAGAGCTCCAACTTGACCAACTAGTGCCCAGGTCAGCAAGCAGACAGACTGACTAAACCGACCATCTGCTAGCTGCCTCATGTCACAGAAGGCAGTTAATTCTCAACCCATAGAGACTCTTTCACCTAGATACCTAGATATAACTATGTTGGCATTAGTGGAAGCGCCTTAGCATGGTTCAAATCATATCTATCTGACCGCTATCAGTTTGTAGCATTAAATGAGGAGGTATCATACTGCTCACAAGTGAAATATGGAGTTCCTCAAGGCTCAGTGCTAAAACCGTTACTTTTCAACCTATACATGTTACCTCTGGGAGATATTATCAGGAGACATGGTGTTAGCTTTCACTGCTATGCTGATGATACTCAGCTCTATATTTCAGCGCAGCATGGTGATACACAACAAATTGAGAATCTAACAGAATGCATAGTCTATATAAAAAACTGGATGATGAGTAACTTCTTAATGCTAAATTCTGGAAAAACGGAGGTGCTAATAATTGGACCTAAAAACCTCACATATAATAATCTAGAACACAGTCTAACACTTGATGGCTGCTCTGGTAATTCTTCATCATCACTTAGGAACCTAAGTGTGCTGCTTGACAGCAATCTTTCCTTCGAAAACCATGTTTCCAGCATCTGTAAAACTGTGTTTTTCCATCTTAAAAATATATCTAAATTATGACCTATGCTTTCAACGTCTAATGCAGAAATATTAATGAATGCGTTTATGACCTCAAGGTGAGATTATTGTAATGCTTTATTGGGTGGTTGTTCTGCACGCTTGACAAACAAACTTCAGCTAGTCTAAAACACAGCAGCTTACTAGTCCTTACTAGAAGTAGGAAGTATGATCATATTAGCCCGGTTCTGTCAACACTGTACTGGCTCCCTATCAAACATTGGATAGATTTTAAAATTTTATTAATTACCTATAAAGCCCTAAATACTTAAACAAGCTCTTATCACATTATAGTCCTGCTCGTCCGCTGCGTTCTCAAAACTCTGGTCATTTGATACTACCTATAATATCAAAATCGACTGCGGCCAGCAGATCCTTTTCATATCTATCACCTAAACTCTGGAACAATCTCCCTAACTCTGTTCAGGAGGCAGACACACACTGTCAGTTTAAATCTAGATTAAAGACACATCTTTTTAACCTAGCCTACACATAACACACTAATACACTTTTATTATTCAGATCCGTTAAAGCAGTGGTTCCCAACCTTTTTTAACTCACAGCCCACACAACCAAACACATATGTTTCCGCAAACCCACTGCAAAAAAATGTAAAAAAAAATGTAAATGTATGCAGCAAAAATATGTTACATAGCCTAAATCGGCGGGTTGTTTTTAAACCAATCAACGACCTGGAATAGTGAACGCATAGTAACAGTTTATTATTATTTTTTGTTATTTAATTAATTATGATATTTAATTATTACTACACATTTTTACGTACATTAGCAATATTATTATTTCTATTGATAATAACTGGCGGCCCCCCTGCAATACCGTTGCGGCCCACTGCGTTAAAGGATTTTTAGGCTGCATTAATTAAATCAGCTGGAAGCACTACTCATAAAACACAATGTAATTGAGGTGGATCAGCACCCAGAGATTATGTTCATCAGAGACCAGAACACCTAAATGTGCACTGTGGACAGACAACCAGATCCTGATGCACACACACACACACACACACACACACTAAGTCATTTACACTATCTGACACAGCTGTGTTTAAAATTGAACTGGAAGTTAAGTGCTGGGTGTCCGGTCAGAGGAGAACTGGACTCAACTGAGCCTGGTGTCTCCCAAGGTTTTTTTTTCTCCATTCTGTATGGATGGGGTTTTGGTTCCTTGCTGCTGTCGCCTCTGGCTAGCTTTGTAGGGGACACTTAACTTCTAGTGATTATCGTCGAATTGATTACTGTTCAGCGCTTTGATACAACCTGTGTTGTTAAAAGAGCTATATAAATACAAATTATTGATTGATTGATTGATTGAAGTGGACTTTGAAAAAAAACTGTAACTACAGAAACAAACCAGGCAAGAACTAATTACAAGAATCTCTAAACCAAAAACACTAAACAAGAAATGACAGCAGTTTCCAACTTTCCAGCCTATTTTTAATAAAAATATGTTTATGGATTATGTTTTATTTGATTATAGTATTGTGCATTTATTTTTCTATTTCAACATCTTGTGTTTCTGAAATAATTTTACAGTGGAGCAGTAACTAAGCACATTTTATTTACATGGAGAAAACACAGTGTAAGGATTTTTGTTATTATTTATCACTGAGTGGTGGGAAGAGAGAAATAAAAATCTCTTATATCTATCTATTTATCTATCTATCTATATAGCATCACTCTAGCAACTAGCCTAACCAACTTAGCAACCACTCTTAGTAGCGTAGCAACCACATGGGAACAGCTTTGAAACCACCCCAAGTGCCCTATCAACACCCTAGCAATACCATAGAAAACATTCATAATACCCTAGCAACTGAAAAGCAACAAGCTAGTAACCACCCCGTACCATAGATACCACATAACAACAACCTAGAAACCACCCAGAGCACCTTTGCAACTACAAAGCAAAATTCTAGCAACATTAACAGGTACCTTACTCAACAACCACTTTAACAAATACCCCAAGCACCCATAGCAACTGCAAAGCAAAGCCATAGCAACTACAAAGCAACACCTTAGCAACCATTCAGAGTATCCTAGCAACGACATAGCAACGACCCTAGCAACCTGGGAACCTTAGCAATCATCATAGTCACACCCCAGCAACCACACTGGGTACCCTGAGCATGATCCATCTATCTATCTATCTATCGTCTGTCTATCTATCTATTTATCTATATATCTATCTATCTATCTTTCTATCTATTTGTCTCTCACAGACTGTAATGCCTGGTATGGGTAGGTTTAAGGTGGGTTAAAGTGTAAGGGATGGGTCAACAATGCACTTATATTTTATTTACAACTTAATTACATCTGTAATTGCATTTATAATTACAATGTAAAAATATGCAACTACACTATCATTTTATTTCAATCAATCATTTTTATTTATATAGCGCTTTTGCATCAAAGCACTATAAGAGCACCGTATAAAATGATTCATTTAAATGTAGTTAAGGCCACCTAATATAAAGTGGAACCAAGCATTCAAACCTTAAGCTTTTAAAACTGTTAAACTTCAAACAATTTCAAAATGCAAACCATTAAACCTAAAACTTTTTTAAACTTCTTAAATAGTTTTTAAACTTTCTGGTCTGGCTTTTTCAAGCCAACTTAAAGTTTGTCTTGTCAAACTTTTTTTATCTAGTTAAAATTGATTTAGCACTGGAAAGTGTACTTCTCAACCTTTACATGCATTTTAACATTTTGTAGATTTGTGAACTGTTGCTTCATTTTAACAATTCATTGCTACAGATTAGTAAATTAATTTTGTGATTTCAGATCATTTTAATAATTTATAATATTATATTTTAAAAATTAATGCTCTAAAAAAACAGTCACCAAAAATGTACAGTACAGCAGCTGATATAAAATCTAAGAAATTAAAACACAAATAATTCTACATGGCCATTTAGATTGCTCTAAGTTACAGAATAAGTACACTTAGGGTGAATATTACAATATTTGGTTGACTCCCTTGTCTTAAACTGGGCATACACTGTGTGATATCCCAGCACATTATTACACCACCACCAGTCTGAACAACTGACTCATCAGACCAGACAACCTTTTTCTCATCTTTTCTGGTGCAGGGTTGCATTTCCCTAAAGCACTTTGGTCACAATTTCTGTCATTATCAATTGAGGTCAATGAAACTCTTGACCATAGTTAGTTAATGAGGCATTTGAAAAACATGACCTGGTTTGGTGAGCCCGTGTGAATTATAGCCTGTTTCCAGGATTGGCACCTGGCGTGGTCTTCTGCTGCTCTAGCTCATCACCATGTTGTGCATTCTGAGATGCTTTTCGTGTTGTAACGAGTGGTTATTTGAGTTACTCTTGCCATGTGATTGGCTGATTGGACTTTTGCGTCAACAAGCAGTTGAAAAGGTGAACTTAAGAAAGTTGTCTGTGAGTGTACGTGTGCTTATAAATGGCTTTTGAGCTCTAAGAAAATGCTTGTTGCTTGGGGGCGTATGAATGCAGGTGACTGCATGTAATGAGATCAGATACGGGAAAGTAGTTTCATGAAAATTACATAATCAAATAATATTTATTTGTTTTCGTTCATTTAAAAATAGACACTAAGCATTCAGATCTGGGAAAGACTGTACCTCGCTTTCATATGGATCACATAATCAAATAATATCTGTTTTCATTTCAAATTTGTTAATTTAACAGTAGACACTAAGCTTTCAGATATGATAATGGATTACATAATCACATAATATTTATTTTGATTTGAAATCATTAATTTAAATGTAGACATGTCAAGCTTTATATTCATAGTATACTTTACTTTTTCAGTGTATAAGTAATTTAAGTAACGCGTTACACCCAACACTGGTCGTGACTTAGGATATCATTTCTGGGCCCAAGCCTCTAGTCTGTTTCATGGGAGAATGCTTTCTCAACAGCCATTTAAAGGCACTTCATTTATCGCATCCAATTAAGCTAAGCTTTTAAAAACTCAGAGTGTACACAATAGTCTCCGGACTCACAGTGCCCTGGACACCAAAATTCAAACAAGCCGGAAGAACTGAATCAGGAACCTCATTGCTTACATTGCAGCAGTGCAACGGCTTTGAATGGAGCAAAAATGGATGACAAACTCAATTCCTAGATGTTGAGTTCTTCACAGAGCCATAAACTCATGCCTGTACTGAAAGAGACCCAGAAATGTTCTTCACTGAGCAGACCCAGATCCATGAATTAAATGTAAAAATTGAACTCAGCCTCGTGCAGAAGTAAGAAATGTCATAAATGCTTTACCCAGAGCCGATAAGGACAGTCTGTTGTTTGAAAGCTGCACCTGGACCCTGTCCGTTTGAAACACTAGTAGTCGTCATAATGTAACTGAACTTAATCTTCCTTGCACTCAAAAAATTATTCTCCGTCACTGTTGTGTAAATAACAATAATCCAACAAAATTCTTTACAAACACTTTGCCTAAAGGTCCCGTATTGTTCACCTTTTTGGAGGTGTTGATGTCCTCAAGAAAATATATTTGTGGTATAAGTAACAAAAAACATATCAATATTTTTTTACAGCTCCTTTCTCAGGAGCTCTGTCAAAAACAGGTCAGTTTTGGCCTGTCTAATTACTATTTATGAGACTCTCTTCTGATTGGCCTGTTTTTTCTGAGTGATGCATGACCAGGCCAATCAAATGAAACAACATCACAATTAGGTCACAGCGCTAGCTAGATGCCAAACAAAGGGAAGACTTTAGGCGGCTCTTTCAAGACAATGCGGATTCGGCTACATAAAATGTCGACATTATATAGCCTTAAATAAGAAATATGATCGTAAACCCGATGTCACTGCCTGACATAAAATGGACGACAGCTGTGGTAAAACACTAAAACGAGCGGACTGGACAGAAACTGGACAGATGCACTAAACTATGCTGTTTATGAAATAATGTCCCCGTGCATGTGTGTAAAACAAATCGACGATTTGTATATCACCATGTGTTTTTGCATATGCATTCTTGTGATTATCTGGACTAGTCGTAACGTTAGCTGGAATAATAACGTAGCTGTCAAATTTGTTGCCTGATGAAAATGAAATGTGTGAGATCTGATTCACCTCATAGTAACAATCCTGTCAGATTGTCCATTCTTGTGAGTGTACAAGTCAGCCAATCAGGTTTCGTCTGTTAAATTCTCTGGGCAAGCAAAGCAGAGTAAGAGGAGGTAACCTTTGAACCATTGGTTCAACTTAATTAACTTAAGTTTACTGAAATCAATTTTGTTACTTAAAGTTGTGTGGAACCTATTGACAAAAAAGGTTAAGTAAGGCCAACATATGAGGAGATAACTTTTTTTTTTTCATAAAAAGTTTATGTGTACATAAGGGTCAGGGTGCCACACAGCTAAACGGCTCGCCCACCAAATTGAATGAGACACTAAATAAGTCTGAAAGAAAAACCCTATATAGTAAACATGTAAAGAAAAATAATGAGAGGAAAAAAGTAATTAGATGTATTAGAGATGATCTTGCAATTATGTGCTTCTATTGTAAATGCAAGACCTTTCAATCAGAGTAATCAATTTAGTCCAAGTGTGTTCCCCAGCAGTGTTAATTTTGTCGACGGGTAATATTCGTCATCATTTTCATCATAATTTTCATCAACGACAGTTTTTTCGCCGTCAAAAACTTGATGATAACGAACGAAAACTAATTTTAAATGACAAAAACTATAACAAAAATCTATTGACAATTTCCAGATTCATTCAGAACGAATCTGCTGAGTGGTTCGGTGTGCTTAACTTACATTCCAACATTTCATAACCTATTGATCAATCCTACAGGACATGAGCTACACTTGCTGCACGTGTCATAAAACCTTCAAAAATCTCACTATGTGGGAGTAAGAGAAGAGCAGGCATATGGATAAATCTGATGATGCAAGAGAGAACTTGATTCAGTCCACTTTCTGAGGGCAGACAATGAAGCATGTAAACACACAGAGAGCGCATTTCACACAGCGGCGCAAGTACTCTAGAACGGAGGATGAACAGAGAATTACACACAAAATTATGCTGAGCTGTCCATTACATCTTAAGTGAACGGAAAGGAAAAACACGAATCAGTACATTGCATCCATTGCATTCGTGAATTCGGTTTTAAAGGTTAGCAGTCTATAGTTGCTATTGTCCAAATCAAGCAACAAAAGTAAAATCACTCGCTGCTCTTGACTGAATCGCTTAGTCTGTTGTAGTCCTAAAAGATTATCTACATTTATTTATATCAATAAATATATGTTTACTTGAAATAATGAATAATATGGTAAACAAGTTAAAAGAATGCATAATTAGCCTATATAACCACTGGTATTTAATTGACTTCAAATTTGAAAACAATGCGTCATTGTGAGACTATCATATCCCAGATGTCATGTAGCTTTATCAAAGCAGCATGTAATTAGGACTATTTTAAGATTTATGCACAGTGTTATGTTGTGTCAATAATGAAGCGTACATGCACGTTGTGTCTACTTTAAAAGGGACTTTGCATTGCAAAGTAAGAATGAAATGAAAGTAATTACACTGCATGAGGAATAACAGTCACTTTTATAATGGTTACTTGTCTGAAATGAGGCAGTCTCAATTATTTATGCAGCAAAAAAATACATCCTCTGAAGGCCGCAAACTTTCAAAGCGGAGTGCACTTCGAAATGGCAGGGAAGAGCTTAGCAAAATTTGCAAGTTTATAATTAGAAGCAATGTGGAATGTACCTTGGTACTTCTTGAGTCACCCTTGAATATAAATCTTTGCTGAGCAAACAGCTTCTAGCCAGCTAACATAAGACGGACCAGACACATAATGACAGATACATCCTTAAAGGCAGTGGCAGGCCGTGCATTTCCCATCTAGGCCTTCAGTGGACATGAACTATTTAAACTCTTCTTAACAACCATAACCATCATAATAATGCAGCGGTTATAGAAACCATATATCTTACACGGAAATGCTCTGCATCATAGCGAGGTATCTCATGTAATTTAGCGAGAATAAATGCTAAAAAAGCTAACAACATTAAAATAATCCATACAAGGCGGATTCAGTACTCAGTATTTATATTTACAGAGGGCAAATATTATTCAGAATGCACTGAACAGAAAGTTGTACGAAGCTTGAAAAACAATAAGAATACTATGAAAACAAATATGATTTGAAGGAACTGACTAGTACACTCTATGATCACCCAATCAAAGGACGAGAAAATGCCGACATTATCGTAAACCTGCTAGAAGGCCCAAGAGCTGCCAACTCAAAATCTGATTGGTTAATCCAACATTTTCACTGCCATTGATTTTAAGCTACAGAAGCCTGCGCTGTTGATTCTGAAGGCCTTGGGCAAATTTCTATGACCCGGGCATCACGATTGCCCCTGATGGCCCACCACTGCTTAAAGGAACACTCGGTAGTTCTTTAGTTTACAGTGGTGCTGCACTGCCATGGATCAACATGGCCATCTCTGAGTTTTAAATAAATGACATTGATACTGGTAAGTTTATACACTGATACATTGCAGCATACACAGTAATTAATCCCCTTACCTGTCCAGCTAAAAAAAGTACTTTTCTGTCATTAAATCTTTTTAGACATAATCTATTTTGCATGCTCACTCTCATTTTTGTCTTTGCCTTTCTGTCCTGTAACTCCTTTCTCAGTGGCATTGCTTGGTTTTCTGGGCCCCATGTACAAATCACCAGTGATTATTTTAAATGTATTTTTAAAATTAAGTTCTTCCATGACAACTCTCAGAAAAATTGGCAAGGTAATGGATAAGAAAAAGTTAATAAAGTTTCAATAGTAGAGACATTTTGAGAGACGCACAGACTCTAACAGATAAACTCTCTCTCTCTCTCTCTCTCTCTCTCTCTCTAATAATTTATTAGTTATTACCTACATTAGTCTATGGGCATGCCATAGCATGGTTCAAATCATATTTATCTGAGTGTAATCAGTTTGTAGCAGTAAATGTGGACGTATCATATCATTCAAGTGAAATATGGAGAACCTCAAGGCTCAGTACTAGGCACTATACATGTTACCTCTGGGAGATATTATCAGCAGACATGGTGTTATCTTTCACTGCTGTGCTGATGATACTCGACTCTATATTTCGTCACGGACCGGTGAAACACACCAAATTGAGAAACTAACAGAATGCGTAGTTGATATAAAAAACTGGACAATGAGTAACTTCTTAATGCTAAATTCACAAAAAGTGGTGCTAATTATTCTATTAATAAATGCTCTATTAATTCCTCTTCATCAGTTAGAAACCTAGGTGTGCTGTGTGATAACAATCTTTTCTTTGAAAACCAGCATCTGTAAAACTGCGTTTTACATCTTAAAAATATATCTAAATTACGACCTATGCTCTCAACGTCAAATGCAGAAATATTAATTCATGCGTTTATGACCTCTAGGTTAGATTATTGTAATACTTTATTGGGTGGTTGTTCTGCACGCTTGATCAACAAACTTCAGCTAGTCCAAAACGCAGCAGCCAGAGTCCTTACTAGAACTAGGAAGTATGATTGTGTGTAATAATCTCTAACACTGTTCGGGAGGCAGACACACTCTGCCTAGCTTACACATAGCACACTAATATGCTTCTATTATTAAAATCCATTAAAGGATTGTTAGGCTGCATTAATTATATCAGCTGGAACTGGCCTCATAACACACAATGTACTCATTTGATTGTAAAAAGAATGGCATCTATGCTAATATTAGTTTGTTTCTATCTTATTCTGTTTCTCAGTTCGTATCCAGATCAGATGGTGGAGCCAAGAGATGACCATCTAGAACACCTAGATGAGCCCCTTGGGCAAATCACAGGAAGCAGACGCACACATACACACACATACCCTATAAATCCTTTGCACAATCTGACATGCACTTAAAATGGAACTGGAAATTAAGTGCTGGGCGTCCAGTCAAAGTAGAACTGGCTTGTTAGAATCTGTATTGTTAAAAGCGCTATATAAATAAAAGTGATGGATTGATTAGTCTGCCTTTAAAAGTCGAAGCCTCCGTTACTGGGTTTAAAAGCATGTTTTGGGTGAGATGCGGAATAAATAAATCCTGCTCATAATAGCGCTTTAATTACAAAAAAACGGATAAATTCCTTGAAATGGAAAAATCAAAAACAATGTTATACAACTAAAATATAATTCTTCCTCTCGCTATAAGTCATATAGATAGCTTTATTGCAGCAGCTGCATTAGTCATTATTTTTAACCAAAGGTGATGATAATGTGTGTACCTTTAACAATGAGCATGGAGCTGGTATAAACACAAGCATTGACTTCAGTGGTCGTGATTAGCACATTCACAGACTGAAGTATGAAATATCTTGTGGATATGAAGTTAGATTGTGAACAGTTGATATAGATCTATCCTTTATGAATAACTTAATCCTGACTATATATACTGGCTATGTTTCTTACAGCCAACAACAGAACATTTTGAAGTGAATAATAGTAATACATTGTTTATTAGCATTTCAACAAGTATGTCAACATTCTTGCATTGAAAGCTCCTCTATAAGTTTTCGTGAATGCTGTAGCCAGATTTCAAGAATTCAAATCCCCCAATCAAAGCAAAAATCATAATCTATTGGCACATTGCTGTCTGAATATTTCTGGAGATCCATTATGCTGAAACAGATGCAGATTCCATTTGTGACCAACAAGAATTCATGTGTTAATTGTGCTGGCTTTCGAGTGAAAATGACTGCTGGATAGTAATGATCACTTACTGTCCGGCAATAGCAGTGAGTTTTAAGCATGTCCAGGCCAAAGGCTTACCTCACTTCAACTTGATTGACGTTACTTCAAATTAGAGTCAATGAATCCAGTTAAAACCCCAAATCCCAGGGGTTATTAGGTGGGAAGCCAGCTGACAGCTTCAGAGGGACGTAAATGTGAATGCGAATATTCAATAGACTTTGTTTACAGACCCTTTGGCTGATATACTGTAATCAATTTCTGTCTCTGCCAAAAGTAGCCAGTCTGTCTAGCTGAGCTCCTGGGTAAGGATGTTATTGTCCTGCCACAATTCAGTTAGACTTAAAATGCTGAAGCGCTTTAGAAAGCTGATTGTTCAAAAAACTTAAGAGCACGTTAGATGGGTAGTTTACTTCTACTCTACTCTAGCCTACTGTTAAATCTTGGAATTGTGTACTGTTAAATTGCTTGTGGTCTTCCTCATTTCTAAGACGCTTCGGATAAAAGCGTCTGCTAAATGACTAAATGTAAATGTCTGCTGGGTCCAGCCATTAGCCTTGCCCAAACACCAGCCTGCTTATTACGCTTCGTTTTTCTTTCACGCAGCTTGAGCTGCCACCTCTGTCGCATGCACTCAGTGAGACTACAGTATTTCGAGAACACCATTATTTTGTAGTTTCTGAAGGCAAGCCTGTTCTCATGGAGTGCTGCAAAGCTGTAACTTAGAGGTTGAAACCTACATTAGTATAAACAGGAACAGATGTGGTAAACCATAATGCACATAAAAAATCGAGTCTACTGTCTATGTGCGAAATCCATACTGTAGACTACACGTTATAACGATACGCAGCTTTCGCGTGCAGATATGCATTTTGGCATACATATGCATCAACACTACACCCCTAACCCTACCCATTGTGTATCATATGCAAGTCTGTGTATAGATAGTATGTCAAATAAGAACAGAAAATCATGCCATTCAAACATTGTAGGGTTATAACTAAATACAAGGTATTAAGGGCATTTTACAACAGAGGATTTAGGTTTCTGGACCCCGTTTTGTACATTTTTTTGTCTTAGTTCATGACTTGTAGATCATTAGTTCATTAGGGGAAGGCTCTATTAAGTGTACGATAAGAGCGTTGTACAATATGTGCAGAGTGGTGGGCCCTCAGGATTGGAAATCACTGTTTCACACTGTATATGCAATTGCGCAGCTTGCCAAGCTCGTTTATCAGAATCATGCTGATTTATCACGCATGACTGCTACTGGTGCCTGCCGCAAACGACAAAAAGAGTCTGTCCGGAAAGTATCCAGCCATGTAAAATGGAAAAAGAGACATTTACCGAAGAAGCTACAAGAGACAAAAGCATTGTAAATAGGATAAGGATGCCTCAGTCCCCATCAAAGCAGGCCCCTTGGGAGCGGCATCCACTGTTCAAATCACGACCAGTCTGAAATATCTCACAAGGGTGATTTTAGTTTTGGGATCAAATTAAAAAATCGCTGCACAAGGCATGCATTGTTGTGATAAAGCTGCTACTGTGTCTCTCTACTCCTATTTTTAATTACATGGCTGGATATTTTGTATATTTTTGCAGCCTCAACATATCATTCGCCAATCAGATATGCTTTTATTCACTATCAATCAACAATATTTCTCATTTATGTGGTTATAATACAACAGGGACTACACTCAGTCCTGTGACCTGAATTCAGTTCAGCTATGCTCCGATTAACAGAATAACAGAATGTAACAACTATTTTAAGTCACAATAAAAGCCAACTGCTTTAATGCACGTTATTCGACACAGCATACAATTCGGCAAAAAACTATTATAGCGTTAGGAACAGATTCTCAAAGGCGCAGAAAGGGAGCTATTGTTTTCAGCGTGGTGACAAAATGAGCTTCATTCATCCTCTATTCATCCAATTTTCTTCATTTACATTAAAAAAGCTGGCATGCAGTGGGAAGAAGTAGAAGTGTGATTTTTACTCTCCACCACCAGCAGGGCAGAGAAAGTGCAATTAGCCTCTGCCAACAAGGTGGGCAATTTGCACTTAGTGTGACTAGACGCGCTAATACAATATTTATACAGTAAATGCCTCGGATGCAAAAGGTTTTCACTCGCTAGCACAAGCAGATTACAACGTTTGTTACCATGGCAACTGCTTGCATTTCCGCCCTCCAAACCGATTCTCGTGTGTCTCGAAAAGCATCTATACACAGCACACCATGCAAATGCGCTCACCCATTATCGTTCAATCAACATGACAAATATGCATTCATACTTGGTATATCTGATGACTAAAGTTCATATAATGCCGAATTATAATAATATTATATTATAATTCTTGCCTGACGGGTGCTATATGTCAGTAGATAAACAGTATAGATGAATGTACAATGTTTTATAATAAAAAATTATATTTAGTGTCTATTTCATTAATGTAACATTTAATATTGGGGGCATCCAACTGAATTTTTAAAATAATGCAATAGTTACTTTCCTTGGTAATTAGTTACTTTAAAATGATTACTATTTTTGAACCAGGGGCTATCTAAGCATTTAAAAAAACACATCCCACACATTTTTGAGGATTTTGACTAAAATTTTGTGGCCCCTAGAATATTTTGTTGTATGAATATCCAAACATGCAATACATTAAATTAAAGAACAGAGCCTCTACAAAACATTTTGTGTCTTAGTCTTTATATATAAAGTCTTTATATACTGTATATATATATATATATATATATATATATATATATATATATATATATATATATATATATATATATATATATATATATATATATATATATATATATATATATATATATATATATATATATATCTCAAAGCATTGTTTTTATCCACACTTGAATGAACAAAAAGCTGAGAAAATCTTTTTTTTTTTTTATCAAATTCTATATCTGGATCATATTCATGATGATGATGAAAGTAAAGATGCAGTGGATGGATGGCTTCCATCAGCGCTCTCCAGAAGTCCTTTACCTCTTCCTGGATCAATATTTCACATTCCTTTGTATGCTGTTTATTGTTGACGATCACAATAGTTTTCATTTGCACATATTTGTATACAAGATCACTCGTTTCTGCGTCTTCCTCGCCTGTGTTTTTGATCGAGTTATTCTAAAGGGATGTGAACCCGAAAACGTTTCAACAATTTTTAACCTATAAATGCCAAAAAAAACATGCAGTTTGTCAATACGATCCTTTTTCGAATTCACCTCAGGGGAGGGTTTTTGGGATATATGCAGGTTTCCATTAGCTAGCCGTATTTTTCGATTCGCATTTTCAGTTCGCACAATTTGGGCAAAGGAAGTGCAGCTTGCAGTGCTTATCTGGTACACAACTGCCATTAGCTTATGCAAAGTGTAAGTTAATTTATTCATAAATTATAGGTGAACTTACACCTGTGCAATTCAGCTGTTGACGCCATCTTCTGGTAAAACACAGGGATTCATTTTCCATAACCCACATACCGCATTTCTGCCAGTCTCCAGGGTACATGGGTTGTACAGTGAGCATCGCAGTGCAGCATGGGACCGATGAAGTGCACTAGGTAGAGTTCAGACACCGCTACAAAATGTCTGTCCCTTTAAGTAGCCTAGCGCGCTAGCAAATTGGACAACCACTGTAGCGTTCACTGGATCTCCACCAAATTTGGCTATAATACATCTGAAACTTTATTTGCCAATCTGATGGCATGACAACAGCAAGGACATGAACTTAGCATGTTAATTTGGTGACAGCATTGCGTTATTATTAAAAAAAATGTCTCAATAAAGTACCCAGTGGAATGATTTATAATTACAATACACTTTACACACGATGTACGTCCCACTTTCGCGAAATGAAAGCGTTTGGACTAGTTTCGTGGGCCGTCTCTGAATGAATGAAGCGGCGTTCGTGCGTGCGTGTGTGTTTTTTTTTTAAAGGGATCGCTCGAGTGAAGAGGAAAATCCTCCACGCCATCCTCGACGGAATAAAACCCCAGATGTGCCGTGGCGCTGAATGACGGCTGGATCTGAAAGCGCAAATACCCCGAACCTATTCTTAGCATCTTACGCCAGAGATCAGATATAGCCTCGGATGTAAATATGAGTCACTCCTCCGTCGAGCTGCTGATGAACGGATGAATGAGCTGCTCTGCGTGTATTGCAGTGCTATCAATTCTTCATGTAAAAGCACTTACAGTTGTAGCTGCTCTTACCCTCCGTCACATACCGACAGCCATTTGCAGAAAGAAGCGTCAGATTCTTAGAGAAATCGAGCCATGCACAGACGCACTATAGTAGAAAACATGAAACATGAAATCATGTGCTTGAAGAAGACGATGGCTATATGGCTATATATTCAGAGGCGGACTTCTATAGCATGCGTGATTTCACGAACCATCACCATAAAAGATGACGCTGTGTTTGTTATTCAAGAGAGAACATATTCAAACGCGTGGCAGGGAACGCGTTCTCATTCACACGATCATTCTCTCTCTCTCTCTCAGTTTGTCATCTTGAGGCTCAGGTGTGTGGAAGCCTCTGATCTGACGACGTCAGCACATCAGAAAGCGCGTCTTTAATTCGCCACCGCAGCGAACGGCACGCTTCTGTTCGTGAACCGAGATCGTAGCCTAGAAACAAGCATCGCGGCATCACGCGCGCAATCAATCACGCGGCTTCTCGCTGTCGGATCCCAGATCTTATTCGAGGACGCAGACGACGAGGCCCTGCAGCGAACGCTGTAAAATAACCAGGCGGGAAAAGCGAGCCTTGCTCTTACCTATTCACCCCCGCCCTGGGTTCGAAGGATGCTCCAGCCCCGGCCGCTGCGCCATTGACGGGCTTCTGGAGCTGTCCGGAGCTCGGTGCTGAAACAGACATCCCCACCATGGTGGCCCCTTCACCGCCCTCCAGGCTCGCCTCGTTACCCATGGCTGGATCTTGCGAGCAGGCCGATTATGTTTTATAATTGCAATAACCTCAGTGAACGCAATTATATAAAGATGCGCTCAGCGCCGATCTTCCTCCGCCATCATCTCTCTCTCTCTCTCTCTCTCCTGCGCATTCAGTGCGCTCGAGCTCGGGTGGGAGGGGACACAGAATCAGAAGCTACACACACGCCTCTAATGAATCCAAGCCATGTATTTATTATATGCGCGCAACATTTAGCTCCTTCCAGCTCTCGCTTGCGGTGGTGACACGAGATTAATACCACGAAGAGACGCGCGCGCTTGTATTGTGTTACAGAGTCACATTGGTCGTGTTTTGCTTGAAAACTAGAGCAGAAAATCTCACTTCTCCTATTAAGCTATTACCGCTGGCAATCCACCCAGAAACCTTTTAGTCTTCCTTCTGCAGCGCAGTCATTGTGGTTTACTGCGGTCTTATGAACTCTTGAGGAGATACAGTAATGGCTCACAGGAGGATTTTTTTTTCTTCTCAGTGTAAAGCATCAGCTTTCAAAGCCTGCACGGCACTTTCCATGTGAAGAGTGGGAAGCGACTGAATCCCAGGATGGTGTTGCCTGGCACAGCACTTTATGTCTAGCCGAGCGCAATAACTCATTTTGTTCACCACGCATATCACAAACGCACTTTAGGGTGTACGTGCGGAAGATTAGAGTTAATATAACACAAGATACAGATTGAGATTTGAAACAGTTGCTTTACAGTAGCCTCGTGTACAATTAAAACACCACCGGGTATGATGATTTGCCCAAGATCTCGTTCTTTGGGTTGCTTGCTCTTCATTTAAGGTTTCGATCTCGTTTCATTTCCAAATTTTTGATTTTGGGTGTGAAGTACGACCTGTGCGTTACTTTCTGAGATGAATCCTATCAATGGCTGCTCCTCAGCCACGGCCTACAAAGATTTGGGGTGAAAAATAGATTGAGGTGCTATATAGCACCACTGTCAAACAAAGAACTTTTAATTCGATTCATACATCCGAAAGCTGAATAAATAAGCTTCTTATTTATGTATTATTTGTTGGGATGTGTTAGGACAATATTTGCCAAAGATGTAACTATTTGAAAAGCTGGAACCTGAAAACAGCCTTTAAAGCTGTCCAAATGAACTTCTTAGCAATGCATATATTGCTAATCAAAAATGTAATTTACATTGATATACAGTGGTTGGACAATGAAGCTGAAACACTGGCCAGTATTGTGTTGGAGGGTTCATGGCTTTATTTCTGAAGCCTGGTGGCCAATATTCACTGATTACACACTGGACCAAGAGTGGAGTGTGAAGGCTGAATTAGCAGAGCAATATCACAGCTATACATAAAATATTGCAATGCGCACAGCATAATGTGAGACATAGCAGAGTTGAAAAAAGGACAAATGTGTCTCTTTGGCGCATCTTTGACCAGGACAGCAAGTCTTTGATTTGCATTGAGAGCCACGCTATCCAGGCTAATAGACAAACCACATCCAACAGGAGTAACTGTGGACACCAGAGGAAGCTGTTTGAAAGGGATATCCAGGTGCTAATCCGGATTGTGTCCAAAAAACATAAAACCACAGCTGCCCAACTCTCCTGTTTCCTGTTTGCCGGGAGCTTCACAGAATCTATTATACTGTGCCTGGCCAGACTGATGTAGCCAAACCTTGAGAGTGACTCAACAAGCGTTTTCCTCCACCGGCATCACACAGTGACCTGGCTACTGTTCTGCAAAAGGAATGGCTCGAAATCCCTCTGGACACTGTGCAGGACTTTCCAAGATGAAGTGATGCTGTACTGGGTTCACAAAATGAGGCCCCCCATTTACAAAATACCTTCACGGAACACCACTTTTAATTAATATCCTAATGATTCTTTGCATAAAAGGAAAATTTTGCAATTGGACCCATACAACACACTGTTACTACCACTCTGCTGCTTTTGTGCTCCAGGGTTACAAATGTTCTTGCTTTTTATCATCATAAAACGTGCTTTACAGCAGCAAACAATCACAACAGACCGCTGCTTTCAGCCTGCCTCCTCTATATAAAGCATCCTGTTATAGAGAGAGACAGAGAGAGAGAGAGAGAGAGAGAGAGAGAGAGAGAGAGAGAGAGAGAGAGAGAGAGAGAGAGAGAGAGAGAGAGACAGAGAGAGAGAGAGAGAGAGAGAGAGAGAGAGAGAGAGAGAGAGAGAGAGAGAGAGAGAGAGAGAGAGAGAGAGAGAGAGAGAGAGAGAGAGAGAGAGAGAGAGAGAGAGACAAAGAGAGAGAGAGAGAGAGACAGAGACAGAGAGACAGACAGAGAGAGAGAGAGAGAGAGACAGAGAGAGAGAGAGAGAGAGAGAGAGAGAGAGAGAGAGAGAGAGAGAGAGAGAGAGAGAGAGAGAGAGAGAGAGAGCAGAGACAGAGAGAGAGAGAGAGAGAGAGAGAGAGAGAGAGACAGAGAGAGAGAGAGAGAGAGAGAGAGACAGAGAGAGAGAGAGAGACAGAGAGAGAGAGAGAGAGAGAGAGAGAGAGAGAGAGAGAGAGAGAGAGAGACAGAGAGAGAGAGAGAGAGAGAGAGAGAGAGAGAGAGAGAGAGAGAGAGAGAGAGAGAGAGAGAGAGAGAGAGAGAGAGAGAGAGAGAGAGAGAGAGAGAGAGAGAGACAGAGAGAGAGAGAGAGAGACAGAGAGAGAGAGAGAGAGAGAGAGAGAGAGAGAGAGAGACAGAGACAGAGAGAGAGAGACAGAGACAGAGAGAGAGCAGGATCCATCTCTGCTCTTCAGGACTGTTTTGAGTGTACTGACTGGGAAATATTTAAGGAAGCTGCAACCAACGGCGATTCCATTGACTTGGAGGAGTACACATCATCAGTGACTGGCTACATCGAGAAGTGCATTGATGATGTGACCATCTCCAAGACCATCACCACACGTTCTAACCGGAAGCCGTGGATGAACGCTAACGTGCGTGCTCTCCTGAATGAGCGAGACTTCGCCTTCAGAGCAAAGGACCGGGCTGCCCTCAAAACAGCGAGGGCTAAACTGTCCCAAGCTATCAGAGAAGCAAAGCGTGCTTATGCTAAAAGAATCCACGGCCACTTCCAAAACAGCAGTGACTCACGGCGCATATGGCAGGGCATTCAAGCGGTCACCAACTACAAGACAACTTCACCTGTCTGTGATGGTGACGCCTCCCTACCATATGCGCTGAATGACTTCTACGTATGTTTTGAGGCACAGAATAAAACGTGAGGTGAGGAAGTCCACCCCTCATACCAATGACCCGGTACTCTGCTTCACCCCAGCGGAAACACTTTATAGAGTTAACCCACGGAAGTCTGCTGGACTGGACAACATTCCAGGCAGAGTACTAAAGGAGTATGCAGAGCAGCTAGCGGATGTCTTCACTGATATCTTCAATATCTCTCTGAGCAGCTCTGTCAAATGTCCAATGTGCCTCAAAACAACAACAATCATCCCGGTGCCTAAGAAGTCTGTGGTTTTGTGCCTCAATGACTATCGTCCCGTCGCATTCACACCAATTGTGATGAAATGCTTCGAGAGGCTTGTCATGAGGCACATCAAGTCACAGCTACCACCTTCACTTGACCCATTACAGTTTGCGTATCGTCCAAACTGCTCTACGGACGATGCTATCACCACAACCCTCCATCTCTCCACCTCTCACATCTGGACTCAAAGGGAAACTACGTCCGAATGATGTTCATTGACTTCAGCTCAGCATTCAACACCATCATCCCTCAGCAACTGATAGAGAAGCTAAGCCTGCTGGGCCTGAACACCTCTCTCTGAAACTGGACCCTGGACTTTCTGACAGGCAGACCTCAGTCAGTCCGGATCGGGAACAGCATCTCCAGCACCACCACACTGAACACTGGAGCTCCTCAGGGCTGTGTGCTCAGTCCACTGCTGTTCACTTTGCTGACTCACGACTGTGCAGCGATGCACAGCTTCAATCACATCATCAAGTTCGCTGATGACACGACCGTGGTGGGTCTCATCAGCAAGAACGACGAGTCAGCATACAGAGATGAGGTGCAGCAGCTCACAACTTGGTGTAGAGCCAACAATCTATCTCTGAACGTCGACAAGACAAAGGAGATGATTGTTGATTTCAAGCGAGCAAAGAGTGACCATTCTCCGCTGTCCATCGACGGGTCCAAGGTGGAGACCGTCAAGAGCACCAAATTCCTTGGTGTTCATCTGGCGGATAACTTCACCTGGTCACTCAACACCAGCTCCATCACCAAGAAAGCCCAGCAGCGCCTCTACTTCTTGAGGAGGCTGAGGAAAGCTCATCTCCCTCCACCCATCCTGACTATGTTCTATAGGGGGACCATTGAGAGCTTCCTGTGCAGCTGCATCACTGCCTGGTTTGGGAATTGCATCGTATCGGATCGCAAGACCCTCCAAAGGATAGTGAGGACAGCTGAAAAGATCATTGGTGTCTCTCTGCCCTCTATCACGGACATCTACACCACACGCTGCATCCGCAAAGCCCACAATATAGCACAGGACCCCACACACCCCTCACACACATTATTCACCCTCCTTCCTTGCTGAACAGTTTCTTCCCACAAGCCATCAGACTCCTCAATAACCACACCTGAATGGCCTTCCTGTCCCATAAGCATTCTTGCACGTCATATTTATTGTTGTGCGCTTCATATTTATTATTGTTGTTTGTATTTTGTGTTCTTGCACTAATTATGTCTCTGCCTTGCACTAATTTTGTCTTTGCACTGTTTGCACTAGTTTGCACACTGGGTTTGCACTCTACTCCCTTGCTGTTTGCACTAGTCCGCACACTTTGCACTTTATGTGGCTAAGACACTGTCTTAGCTCAATATGTGAATTCTTTTGTTTTGTGTTGTATTGTATTGTGACTCCATGTAGCACCAGGTCCTGGAGAAACGTTGTCTCATTTCACTATGTACTGCACAGCTATATGTAGTTGAAATGACAATAAAAGCCTTGACTTGACTTGACTTGACTTGACTTGACTTGAGAGAGAGAGAGAGAGAGAGAGAGAGAGAGAGAGAGAGAGAGAGAGAGAGAGAGAGAGAGAGAGAGAGAGAGAGAGAGAGAGAGAGAGAGAGAGAGAGAGAGAGAGAGAGAGAGAGAGAGAGAGAGAGAGAGAGAGAGAGAGAGAGAGAGAGAGAGAGAGAGAGAGAGAGAGAGAGAGAGAGAGACAGAGAGAGAGAGAGAGAGAGAGAGAGAGAGAGAGAGAGAGAGAGAGAGAGAGAGAGAGAGAGAGAGAGAGAGAGAGAGAGAGAGAGAGAGAGAGAGAGAGAGAGAGAGAGAGAGAGAGAGAGAGAGAGAGAGAGAGAGACAGAGAGAGAGAGAGAGAGAGAGAGAGAGAGAGAGAGAGAGAGAGAGAGAGAGAGAGAGAGAGAGAGAGAGAGAGAGAGAGAGAGAGAGAGAGAGAGAGAGAGAGAGAGACAGAGAGAGAGAGAGAGAGAGAGAGAGAGAGAGAGAGAGAGAGAGAGAGAGAGAGAGAGAGAGAGAGAGAGAGAGAGAGAGAGAGAGAGAGAGAGAGAGAGAGAGAGAGAGAGAGAGAGAGAGAGAGAGAGAGAGAGAGAGAGAGAGAGAGAGAGAGAGAGAGAGAGAGAGAGAGAGAGAGAGAGAGAGAGAGAGAGAGAGAGAGAGAGACAGAGAGAGAGAGAGAGAGAGAGAGAGAGAGAGAGAGAGAGAGAGAGAGAGAGAGAGAGAGAGAGAGAGAGAGAGAGAGAGAGAGAGAGAGAGAGAGAGAGAGAGAGAGAGAGAGTGCCTGAAACACAAAGACGGGGCCCGAGGGAAGAGCACACATAGAGCATTATTTGTCAGTGATTAATTCATCCACAAGGTGGCAAAACTGGCCTGGGCCTTTATTCTGTATCCTAAACCACTTCAGACACGGGCCAGTAGTGCTTCAACGGGCAAAACAAACCAAAAACACTGTCAAAACGCTGGGTTTTGGGGAGTGACCTCTTAAAGGAGTTAGAAAGTCCTAGTGACCGTCAAGAGCTGGGAGGAAATAGCACGAGCAGGTCGGGTTTTAAAGTGAAATCTGATGAAGTCTGTTATTGATTTAAAGCGCAGAAAAGAAACAGAAAAGAAACCACTCGACCGATCTAGTCGCTGATTGAGTTTCGTATCTTGAGCAAAGATTCATCGGGATGGACACCAACCCTCTTCGATATAAAACGATAATCCGTACCTCGAATGAAACTAACTGAATAGCCTTGCCTAAAGTTAATAAAAAACACACACACACACAAGATTGTAAATAAAACATGACAAAAATAGAATTTGTAAAAGTGCATTGGCTAAACAGAGGATGCTTATAGTGGTAAGATATGAATCACTGACATTTCTAGGTCAGCTTTGCTCGCAGAATTAGGTCACAGTTAAGGAAGAATGCTTTTCTCTTTAATGCAGGAGTTCTTTTTAACACCAGTCTACTCCAGCCATCCATCAATACATCGTCTCTTTGTTAGGATAGGGCAATATTTGGTTGAGATCTATCTATTTTTGACCCATTCAATGTGTTGTTGTGTATATGTATGTATATATATATATACGTATATATATATATATATATGTAAGGGAAAATCAGCAGCTTGTCATTGAAGGAAATCGCAGACTCGAGTAAAACAGCACTAGATTGCTCCTGATTGGACCAGTCGTGTCCTGTGTGGACGTGTCTACTCCATATGAAAGTAGGTCATGTGACTCAGTATGGGGGTCTCATGACTGAATACAGGGTTTACGAAGCACTGCGCCCAAATCTCGGCTGTTCTGTTCCATGGACTCAAATTCAAGATGCTGAAGGGGAACGTCTCGGCAAAAGACATGTTAAAATAAGCTGCTGTCAACAAGCCGCTTTCATGTTTGAAAAGAGTCCGTGCAGGGGGCTGTCATGAACCCACCTGAAGGGGCCCCGGCCTCAGCGTGAGGTATTACGTAAGGCAGCTCTGCTTCTGTTTCCTGGTTTCCGAGCGCATCCTTCAGAGGAGCCAATGAGAGCGAGCTACAGCAGATCACACACACCCACAGCGTGCTCGAGGACACACACACTGGACGCACGGAGTGATCCGGAAAAACTGCTCAAGACACAAAAAGAAGAGGAAGGAAACATCTTCACCCAGCGCTCTGCCGTGGTTTTGGTAAAGGAGTCTTTAACAGGTATGTGACGCAAACAAATCCTCAAGTCAAAATGCATTCAAACTAAGCTTTTGGAAGGGAAAAAACTGCAGCACAACCAAACTACATGACAGGAAATTCTACTTGAGCACAGGGGTTGTTCTCCTCATTTGTGGGAATGATCTGTGTGCTATTCTAAAATCCTAAAGTTGTGATTTCAACCATTAAGTGCTTCGAGGTGTTTTAGACAGAGCTGGTTACACAATCACATGGAAGCGTCGCAAGAGCATTTGGGATGCTTTAATCTGATGTTTGTGACCCAGTGGCCTAGTAAACGTTGTTTGTCCCACAGTAAGTGAACTCGGGATGAACAGATGTAGAGGGGATCCACTTCATTCTGACAGACGCCGCTAACAGGGAGGAACTTTGCCACTACATGTCAACTAGCAGTCATCAGAATACGAGTAGGATGTCTCGAAGAAAGGAGCCTCCTCGTGCCAGGAGAGGAGCAGGTTCTGTAGCTGTCCGTTCAGGTTAGGGCACAGAAAGGACGTCTTAGCAAGGGTTAAACTTGCTATCTCAAGATCTGGTTTTCTAACCAGGAAGCACCTCCTTATGTGATCCCCAACAGAGCTGTCTGCAGACCTCAAATGGGAATGTGGAAACTTTGAGATTGACTCATAAGGAACTTCTTTGGAAGCCTTTTATGAAATTCTGAATATAGATTTAACTTTGCTTTCCCGAGCTTTCATGTTTATGTTTGACAGCAGGCTGTGTTGAGATCTCTCGACTATCATATGCTCATCGGTGTTACAAGTAACGTGTTGAAGGTATGAAATTATTTTTTTTAATCATTAAGCATTGTTCAATACCGAAGCCACGTTTTCAAAACTCTTCACACACTCAGAGACACAGAAGTCTATGTGACCAAACTGTGAATCATTTCTCATTGCTTTCAGACTAAATGTATGCAATGACCACATTTTTCTCAATTCACGAACACTTTTGTCACTCATACTCACAACCTGAAAAACACTAGACATTTTCAGCATATTTTTCAGAAGCTAACACACCGCTTTCAAAAGCTGATGCAGATGTCCTATTTTTGGTTATCTTTTGATAAATGGATGGCATTGAATGATTTAGTTTAGAAACATGGACACATCGTTGGTGAAAGAGTGTCAGAGAGAAAGGAGTATAATCATCACGGTCCTCAACATCGTGGTATATTTGATCTTTTCCCAGCGCTTCCCTCACAGGGTCATGAGTCACACACACTCACAGCCTCCGGACCGTGAGAGGAACACCACCAACGGAGACAGAACATACAGAAAGATTCCTGCAGCAGCAACTTTTCACTTTTTTTTTTTTCAAAAGAATTCGTAGATGTTGATGGGATTTGGTTTTTGGTATATGGAAACGCTGCTTTCCTCATTCGTCCTTTGTGCTGCAATAGAGCAGATGAAATGAAAAGATGTCAGTCTTACTCAATAATTAATTGATAATTCATTAAAAACAAGGAGCATTAAATCATTTATTAGCTTTTATCTTCAGTGTTTTTTTAAATCGGTGTATTATGAACGATATGGTTTTTTTTTTTTTTAATAAGACTCGTTCCGAGCGTTTTGATGAAAAGCTGATTTTGAGAGCGCTATGAAGAGTTTTGAAGGCGAGGGGAACCGTTTGGTCAGGACTGTGTGAAGAATTTTGAAAATGTGGTTTCAGTATTTAACGATGCTTGTTAGCAGCTGAAAAAATATAGTTACATAAATTTAACATCTACTTATTTGACACCAATTATTAAAAACATGCCTGTTTTTGTGCCAACTCCATTTAGTTAGATTGCAAAAATTACTTAATAGTTCAGGATTATTATTCACTGTCTACTTTTGTAAAATTTCCTAATGCTGCTAGTAAAATGCACTGCTATATATTGTGTAACCTGAATTGTTTGCTATAGCCTATAATGTGTTGTGTTGCCTATATATCTATAACTCTTTCAAAATACATTTTTATACATAGATATAAAAAATAAAATTGAGAGCGAAAGTAAAAAGTGTACAGCAGTATTTTCAGACGTATGGTGAAAATGAATGAAACGCAAAGCAACAATTTACTCTGGTTTATTGTAATAACATTTATAGTAAAAATATTTTTAATACATTTTGTACACAATGTTGCCTTAGATCTTTACTTTGGAAAGGCATGAACGAAAGTTAACCCATAAAGTAAACGGAGGCTGTACACAGAAGCTTTAAAAATGTTTAACTTCACGTGAAACGCAGTTCGAGAAGCAAACGGGCGCATCTGCAAGAGATCGAGTTAACTTCCTCCAGAAAAGAAGCTACCGCAGGCCTTCAGTCCTTTACGTGAACTTAAGAAAATCAACGGAAATTATTGCTCATTAAACGTGGTGCAACACTCAAATCTCAATCCACCCAGCCGACAAAAAGGGCCTTAAAAGCGCTTTCTTGTAAAATGCGATGGCTAACGAAACTACCGTTCAAAAAGCAAAAATGCGTGAAGAAACTAGCAACTAGACTGAGATGTTCAGATGAAACTCGAGATCGCCAGAGGAGTGCTGGGCAGGTCAAAGGTCGACAGCATACAGTCCTCTAGACAGCAGTCAAACAACACAAAACACACTGATCATGAAGGCATGTGCTGATCCGTCAAGCCAACAGTAGTTCTTTAAAAAGGATCCCGTACTCAAAAGAGGGCAACGCCGTAGAAAGAACTTTAGCAAAAACAAAACAGACCAATTTTATTCGCGTCACACGAGATGTCCTTGTATAAAACTCCGTCTGTTTACTATGTTCCTGCAGCGCCGCAGATGTCCCCTCTGGAGCAGCGCGCACACCACGGCCTGACGCTCCTCAGCTGCTGCCTTCCTGCGACATCATCTCACATCTCGCCGAGCGCTTCAGGATCACTCGTTCAGGGAGAGGATGATGTCGTCTTCCAGGTCCGAGTTATCAGAGCTGTCTGCTAGAGGAAGAACACGACAGCGTGTCACAGAAGGAAAAAAAAGAAAGCGGCAAAAAGAGCACGCGAGGAATCAAACGTGAAGGGGGAGGACGTCAGAAACGGACGCGGCCGACAGCAAACAGCTGCTGATGCTGTACAAACCGTCACCGTCGGAGACCGGGATTAGAATCGATTTGAATCCGTGTCTGTTATCACCTGCTAGAGGCCAAGACTGAAGAAACGACGAACTGAATCTCAACAGGAGCCAAAGATACGGCATATTTGTTTCAGCCACATTGTTTTATAAATGTACTCGCAGGATGTTTTTAACCACCAGCAACGACGCTAGGTTTTTCTGTTTGGGTCACGTGTAGCTTTTTTTGTATTTTGTACTTTGGTTATTAAGGACTGCAAACGGCCAAAACCTGCATTTTGTTCATCTCAATTTTTTTGCCAGCCACAAATATTTAATCTCGGCAGTGAAACCCTAGACGTTCAGCTTTAATTTGCTTCTAGGCATCAATCTCCCTTTCTCCCTCTCCATTAGTTTACTGTATTAATCTGCCTTTACCATTTTCATTCGCATTTTCAATTTTTTTGCAGTTCTTTCTTTCGATAGATTGCACGTTCAGATATTCATGAAATCGATCAAAAATGGGGCAAGAGTTATAATGCTGGTAGACCGGAAACACTCAGTTGTGTCATTTAAACAAACCTTTAAATAAAATTTAAAAAGACATGCCTGAGAAAGCAACTTGAAATCCTGGTTGTGTCATATTTACGCCATAATTCACCACTGTACCGTTTATATTATTGGTGAGAGCTAGTCTTCATGTGATTTCCTTCACTCACTGTTGTCTAGCACAAGCTCCACATCTCTCTCATTGTCATCAGAATCCTCATCATCGTCGTCGTCGTCTTCATCGTCGTCGTCGTCGTCGTCATCCTCGTCGTCGTCCGCCTCTTCATCCAGCAGACGAGCCACTTCTTCGTCATCGGACGGAGAGAAATCCTGCTCGCCGTCCTCCTCCTCCTCCTCTTCCTCACCGTTGTTCTCGTTCTCCAGCTCGGCCAGCAGCGGGTCGGTATCGATGTCGTCTATGTCATCATCAGAGTCGTCGTCGTCCTCTTCATCCTGATCATCCTCCTCCTGAATGAAACAAGTCATATGATCGAGTTTAAAGCGAGCAGCCTCCCTGATGTTAGAAGAGCAGAAGAACTATACATTTCGAGGATTTCTTTTGTAGACGTTGCAAATTTTCATTTTAAATTCTCTCAAAAGAATGGTGAAGAAGGTTCCTGGCATTCTTCGTTCTCCGTGCACACACTGAGCTCAATCATGACACTATTGCATTCTGCACAGATGCTTTAGAGTTAAATACTTGTCATAACTTTTTTAAAACCTATATTTAAGAACAACCAGAGATAGCGAAGGTCAATACATTTGTTTATTACGTTTTCGATCATCACAAAACTGAACTGCAATAAGTTCCACAGCTTTCGATTTCACAGAACACACGCATAATTCAAAACAAAATCTGCATCAGTCTTACCTGATCTTCCTCATCCTCCTCCTCCTCAGCAAGTCTCTGGCGACCGACTTCATACAAGCGACACACAGTGTCCATATTTATTGAATCTTGATTCTGTTACACACATGGTGTTCAAGATAAATTACATGGATGTAGTGTTCAAATAAAAGCTGATTTCCTGCTTTGTAAAATTTAGTTATTTACATTTATATTAACTTTTTTTTTTTGTTCAATGTGGTTAAACTAAACAAGGCGGATAAAATATATATTTTTAAAACGTACAAAGTCCCAGAGTTCAGGTATTATTGAGACAACAATAACTAGCTAGCTAAATTTAATTCCACACAACACACTATACCTCAATGACAGCCAGATAGCAGTCTTTAGTGTCTGTGCACAGGTCAAAAATGTTCCTCTTCACATCAATGGTGGCTAAAAAAAAAAAAATATTCCTCAGCTTCGCCATCTCACAAACATCTTTCATTTAGCACATTTCTAAAAGCACTATCATGCTGCTAATCAAACCATTTCAACTATTTTTTATATAACAACTAGTACATGACTTACAAGACAAATTTGTCTGCTTAATTGTTACACACACACACACACACTGATATGGAGAACGACGGTCCAGTCTTACCAATGGGTTTATAATCTGTGGCATCAAATGTCCTAAAGGACGATCCGAATGGACTCTTCATCTGTTGCTCCATCATATCATCCTCATCATCGGCCTGCAACATGGCTACAACACACTCCAGAACGTCAGCAAAAATGTCAAAATAGTTCAAGCAGCAGACATTTCATCTGAAGCAAGACATCAATTTACAGAATAAATGGATGCAATTGTGCAGGGAGCAGGCCTTAAGAGGTGACCAAGAACTGGCGGTCTGGCTGAGCTCAAGAGATCGTATGTGGAGCTGGGAAGAACAACAACGTCTGTGACAGCAAGGTCGAGTGTTTCAAAGTGGACAGACAGAAGACGCAAGACAGGTGAAACACTGCTTGCAATGTGTAAAAAAAACCTCAAAAAACTAAATGACTGAGAAATGATATTCTCCAGTATGATGTGTTTAACCAACAAAAATCATGTCTGGGAGGAAACAAGGCACCAGTGGCATGGTACTGGTACTGGTCATTGTAGAGGGAAACACCTCAAATTACAAAGATATTCCTAATAAAAGCTGGAACAACTAGCACAAGTACCAAAAAAGTACTTATTGTCCCAGGGTCTGAATACTTATGTCAATTTTAGTTTTTTTTTAGTTTGCAAAATTCTCTTCTCTTTTTTTTCTTTTTCTGGGTTGTCATTATGATGCAAGGAGTGTACGAGAGTGTAGATTGACAATTTCATTTAAAGCATAACAGCATAAACAAAACGAGAGGAAAAAAGGAAGTGATTTGAACGCTTTATCATGCACCGTTTGCGTCTCACCTCCATAAATGACAGTTCCGTTGTTGTTGAAGACAATCCGACACTGATCTAGAGCTGGTACTGTGTGAAGAAGATGAAACGTCCTCAAATCCCACTGGGGCTTGAGTTAAAGCAAACAGCTTCAGAAAGAAAGCAGCAAGAGGTTCACCCTTTAAACATCTCATGTATCCCAGTAGCACCCTTTTCTACAATAAAATATATTATTAAAAATAAGAAAAAAAAACCTTTTGATAATCAACTAAATTCCAAATTAACTGAAAACCTGAGGAATCCTACAACAGAACAGGAAGCCGCAGCCAGTGGTTCGCTGAGTAGAAAGGATACAATCTCGGTGTTGATGATGACCTCTAAACCATTGGGATGGAAAACGCCGCTGATGTTCATGTTGAACTTGTCAAACTTATGGATGGCCTGAGAGGTGCGGACGTCCCACATGACGCCGTCATTCAGGACCAGGTCGTCCGTGGGGTTAAACGTGGCACAGTTGCGCTTGTAGTTGTTGGCTAGGTCAGGGTTGTTGAGGGTCAGGAGTTTCTGTCCGGTCTGAATGTCATATATCTGCAGAAACACACAAAGACGAATGACAAAGCAACATTATGTTACAAACAGTTGAGGTCCTAAAGTCAAAATGATCATAAAAACTGCATGTTGAATGTTATTGGACACATTTATATGCCATTATATTACAAATTAGAGAGTCAGTGAAAAGCAAAGTGTTGAGGCAAAGGTGAAAGAGAGACTTTACATGTGCGATGTGTTCTTTTGTTCCTATGACTCTGTCTTGAGAGAGTTTGCTGAACTCCACATAATGATCATCCAGAAATGAATGCCTACGAAAAAAAAGGGTTACCAATGATTAAAAAAAAGTGATGATAATAAGTGAAAATAATAGCAATATTCAAGTTTTATTAACAATTAGTTAAGGGCTTATGGGCATGCTGACTCACTTCATGATGAACACGGACTTCATACCCCACAGAGCTGATAAAGGATAACTCCAGGAAGCTGAGGTTAACAACAGGGAACCGTCCTGACACACAGACAATATATCAGCATCTCCCATAAACACACATTCACGCTGCAATTACAACAGCAGACTTTAACACTAATAGCTGATCCGCGGGTCAGAGCTTTTATGCAGAACTACATCCTACAAAGAGGAAAACCACCAGCATCAGATACGAACCACTTCCACCACCAAGGAACCGAATGCATCAAGCCCGTGCCTATTAAATACCATTATAAACACTGTGCAACATTTTCTACGTAAAATAGTTTGCAAACTCCCAGCATGCATTGCAGCTTGAAAATATTTTTTTCATTATTAAAATATTACTACAACGCGTTTAATACCACTGTCTATCGGCATAAATGTTTGCCTTTGGTAATATGGACAGTATTTCCTTCATAAAAATAAAGTTTCTTTAAGACAAGCAGTCATCTTTGAAACACCTCTCCTATCTCGCTCTATTGGGAAACACCAAAATCACACAAAATCTGACAAACTCTGCAACAACAGAAATAAGCTTTTTATAACGCTGTTTAAACAAAAGAAAACTGAGGTGAGATCAGCCAGTGCACACGGGCAAGTCTCAGAATGCTGACTGTTTCTATAGCAACCAGAACTTCTACTGGCAGATGCGCTGACTTCACGGATCAGCCATTGGCTATTTTAATTAGAAGGCGGGGATTGACCATTTTAAGCGTTTTTCGCCTCGTCTTGGGTATTCTATAGTCTTTGAGATTACTGCTCATTCAAGGCTTTGAAAATAAACAAATCTAACAGAAAGATTAGCATATATAAAAAAACTTGGTTGCTGACATAACTTTTATTCATTAGATACACTAGAGTTATCTGTTAAAGTTGTTAATTTGTCAGTTGCCAGTTGAGTGCGATAGGACTGAGTTAGAACAGGTTTTTGTCTATGTTTTGTGGGTGTGTGGGGTTTTTTTTACTCTGGAGGGCTCCAGGTGCGTGATGGCTGAGCTGTGGCAGCTGTAGCTGGCTTCCTCCTGTCCACTGAACACATTGTAGAGTTTGAGCTGTCCAGTGCATGTGCCCAACATCAGGAAGCGCTCTCGCGCAGAGAACGCACAGCACATGAAGCCACTCTCATCCTCCTCAGCCTCCCTGAACACAGAGATCGGCCGAAACCTGGACACGTGGTCACAAACAGCATTAGATCAGAAGCATGGGGGGTTTTTGTCCAGCCAGAAACCACACGTAAGCTGAATGTGAATGTGACATTACACTTTTAGAATTACAGTCGTTTCCCAGGCAAGTCCCAATGATGCTTACTGTATAACCATGGGGTTTTTTAAACATGATTTATTGTCAAAAGGGTAATTGTTACACTACTACTGACTGACTCTTATCTGATCGGAGCATCAGTGCGATCTCAATATAAGTGTACCTGCTGAAGATAAGATGCCTATCAAAACAGCCTCCATCGACCCCTCCGTATTTGGGGTAGACGACTCTGCGTGTGTGTCGAGAAGTGAAATTGGTGGGTGCCTGGCGTCTCTGCTTGGACTCCGGGCACTGATGCGGTGTGAAGAGGCTGAAGGGAGGACATGTGGTCACTGGGTTCTTGCATCGGGCGTGCTGCTCGCGTAAATACTCTGTTATGATACTGGAAATGAAGCACATGACACGGTTATGTATTCAACTGCCAGAACACGAAAGCCCCCCCCCCATAACTTCTTGTTTTAAATGTGAGGATTCATCAGAAGGATATGGGAAACAGCAAGTAACCACACATGGATCGACAGATTTGACACATTGCTTCAGTGTTCAGAAATAATATTTCCTCTCCTACATTCAGTGTCAACTAGGGTTGGGTACCAAAAACTAGTATTATTATGGCACTGGTACCCAAGTAACTGGTATGTACCGAACCGAATAAGAATGTGGATTTCGGTGCCAGGCCTACTGTTTTGTAGTACTGCAAATGTACGTTTATTTTAGTTAAAAATGATTTTCCTAAGACAACATTAGATGAAGCGTTAAATGCATTTAACAACACTTTTTGAGTTGCAGCATGCTTTCACAGCACAGTGCAGACGTCATAAAAACTGGTATGAAAAAACAGAAGGGAAGCACACCTGTCTAGAGTGGGCGGAGAGGGCAGATGTCTGTCCAGCTGTTTCTTCATGGCCGGACTCTGGCTGAAAGCACCATGATCTGATTTCTGCCGCAACACTTTTGGCCTCTTCCCCCCCGCAGCTGCACACGGTGACGGCCGCTCCCGCGAGAACACGATGCGACCGATGAGCGGAGAACCATTACTGTGGTGAGAAACCGCAGGTGGAGGAGGGGGTGGGGCTTGCGAGGTGGAGGGGCGGGGCTGGTGAAGAGGCAGCGTGTGGGGGGTGTGGCCTCCCAGGCGGCCCGCGACTCCGTTGGTGAGTCGAGGAGTCCGTGGGATGCCAGCGGCGGGAGACGGAGGCGTGGCCACAGAAACGGGGGTGAACGGCGGCACGCTAGCGTGAGCCAGAGCATGCAGCCCCATGGGCAGCTCGGCTTCTTTCGTCAGCGCCGTCGCTGTGTCCGTGAGACCTTTAGACAACAGGTGATTCCGAATAAGCAACAGAAGCTCCTTCTCGGGAAACGAAATGCGCGACTGTGCCACTACGCTAGCCCTCTGCAGTCGCGCCAGGGAAACATCTGTGCCGATTAGCAGAGGCTTCCCGGACACTCGCTCTATGAGTTCGGCTGCGTACTTGCAGAAGCGCACATGCTCGCTGCGCTTGTCCTGAAGCACAGGCTCCTTCATCAGCTGCTGGATCTGTCCGCTGCTGAACAGCGGGAGCTTGCTGATGATCTGTCGCACCGCGGCGCTGCGTGCCAACCCAACCAGAGCTTTGCACGCCAGAGCGCGGATCTGGTCGGCATCGGTGATGGGCATCTTGATGGTGAGCAGCGACAGCAGCACTTTAATGCCATTGTTCGACTGCACCACGTTCCACATCTTGGCCAGGACGCTCTCGCTGGCACGGTGGGTCTGTGGCAGACGGCGACGCGGGGTCCCGGAGATGAACTTGCCGATGCTAGAGACGCGTTTGTCAGGAGCACAGACGCAGTTTATGATCACCTGCAGGGCCGACTTCTGGATTTCTGCATCATTTACGAACACCTCACCCTCTGCCACGACCAGCACTATGCTCATACCTGCAGAGCACAAACACGCATTTATCATGGGCGTAGTTTACAAACAGCCTTAAAACAACGCATGATTTTTTTTTTTTTTTATTTAATGATCAGGGTAAACAACATTCATTTTTTTAAATTTAATGATCAGGGTAAACCGCTTTTATGTTTTGACAGAAGCTACAAGCAATCAAGAATCAAAATACCAAGGCAGACTCTTAATTGTTGAACTAAATTCTGCTATATATTTTAGAACACAAGTGCATGAAGATGTTTAAGTAGAAGCAACACTATCCGTGTGCAAATTCTCACCAACAGTGGAGATGGTGGAGCCATTCTCATCCAGCACGGCGACGTTCTCAGACAACAGCAGCTGCGTTTTAGGAATGACTGTCAAAATGCTTAAGATATCCAAAGCGTACCTCACCGTGTCAGCCCTGAAACACATTCACCAGGAAAAAATGCATTTATGATTCAAATGTTAAACTGCATTCCCAAAAAATCATGCTTAAACAAAAACACATGACAAGTATCAAAAGAAATTAATATTTCAGCGTTGCCAACTTAGTGACTTTGCAGTCCCTTTAGGAACTGTTTTTTTCCCCAGTAGTGGCAAAACCCATTATTGTACCCAGGTCAGGTGGTCACCGCTGTGGAGTAACACATACCTGCATGAACCAGTTCCAACCGCATGCATCCCAAGGAAGAACATTCTGTTTATTAAACGCTGCATGTCTTCATGCTCTAGGCTAACTATGGTTTCAGTAGTAATAAACGTATTGCATAAAGCATCTATATCTGTTCTTGCCCAAGTATTAATTTAAGGTACATTTAGGAAAAAAAAAAGTGAATAATTGCAATTTAACTCAAGACAGTCATGCGATTAATCGTGATTAAATATTTTAAATCAATTGACAGTGCTAAATTATTTTGAAGACTGAATGGGATATATGGTTTAATGTAAAAAATACAGATTATGTTTTAAATATTCATTTGAAAAGGCTTTTCTTTTTTAAGAAAGACCACCGACTGTAACTGAGAGCCATCTATATTAACATTAATTAATTAGACATTCATAAAATCAGAATGACTTTTACTAAATTTAATAAACGTCATATTTCACGTCGCCCGTGACGGTCAGCGAATAGGAAATATACAGAAATTAAATAAAGCCAACAAACGCTAATTTGAAGTTAAATTTAGATTAATCCTTAAAGCTACAGAAGTAATTTCTCTTTAGTTCTTTGATGAATAGCAATCACAGCTGCCGGTTATTAGGCAGCTATCCCTTTAAGCTCCTGGACCGCTGCCTCTCAGCTCCTCCTCACCTGCCGTAGTATGTTCTCCAGTCGCAGGCGATAGAAATGAGCTGCAGGAGGAGCTGCACACAGGACAGTTTGTGGAAGACCTCGGCAGGCTCCCAGTACAAACGAGCTGGTCCAAACTCAATCAGGAACTCCACCATCTCTACCACCTGCTCATGGGTGTAGGAGCAAGCCTAGGAACATTTAGAAAAAAAACAAAAAACACTAATTAAAACTTCAACCATATGACCAAAACTTATATCACAAGACATTTCTTAATTTCGACTTGATATGATATAATGATATAATTCTGATAGATATTGAACACTATTCATCCGAAATTGTAAATGCCTTTATCATCACTAGCTAAATAAAAGTACTGATTTCTAGACTTTCCCTCAAATACAGATCCCAAGCTTTCGAACACAAGTGATTTCAGATCAATTCTGATCTTTGGGTCTTTCTCCTGAATAAAAAAAAGTTAGTGAACATATTACAATGATTTCTGAAGCATCACGTGACACTGAAGACTGGAGTAACGATGCTGAAAAATCAGCTTTGATCACTGAAATAAATTAGTTTAAAATCTACTCAAACAGAATGCCTCGTTTTAAAACATCTAAACTGTAATGTTCTTGCTGTACTTTGGATCAAAATTAATTTCCAATCCAAACTCTTACTGTTCAAAAACCTGACTGGTAGAGTAGACTGAAGCTTATCTGCTTCAGACAGAAAGATGTGGTATAAAAGTGCATCAAAAAAAAAAGAAAAGCTGAATAATGTTGCTGGAGACGGGCTTGTTGAAAATGCAGACTCATTCTCTGGAGAAAGCTCTACATTTAACACTCAGCACCTCCTCCTGTCAGTGATGGCTGTTATCAGATCAGCTGCACTCCTGAATGCTACTTTATCAGATAAAATTTGAAATGTTTTCTGAAGACAGTTGGTTCCCTTCAGAGACGCATTCATCTGCACACCATTCTGAAATGTTCAGTGCTTTATTCAGCGAAGTCAAACGCCACAGATCAATCAATGTCTGGGAAACACTGCTGATGTATATTTGAAATATCGGAAATGTGTTTAAAAATCATAATGAAAATAAATGGACATTGAATTATCCTACTTCAACACGATCTACAAGAATCCCCAGAGACCAAGGCTTGTGGTCTTCCACACACACTGACAAGATTTCCAAGTTTAACTTCTTTCATAAATTCCTCCAATCGTTGAAAACTAAACAATCCACTTTTGGGGAAAGTTGCTTTTAAAAGTAATGCATTACAATATTGTGTTCCTCCCTGATAATCTAACTTCACCTATGTTACTTGACTTACTTTTTATGGAAAGTAATACACTACGTTACTTCAGGGCTACGTTTTATCTGAGTTGCTTCATGGTTTCAACAAAATAAATAAATAAATAAAATAAAAAATGGTTCAGTAGTTTAGCAAATGTAAAAGTTCACCCCAAAAGTGAAATGAATGAGCTTCAAGCTGAGGGAAATGTCAATATGTTTGAACCTTTCAGTCGTGCATTCTGAGTTACATGAAAGGATGCAGGAGAACAAAATTCAACACTTTTCAGCATTAGATAAACAATGTTTGTTTTTAAAGTACATTTTGTTCACTACTAAGACGGTGCTGTGGTCATAAATGTACTTTGTGCTTGTCAAACCACACACACAATCAAGCAGCACAGGGACGAGTGCTGAAGAAGGGTCTGGAGGAGCACTGCAGTGCAGCGTACCTTGTAGTAGGGCTGAGGGTGTATTGGCGCTCCTCCCTCGGTTCGCTGCAAAGACTGCTTGACCTGCTCAACTTTAATAGCCAGGTGGGCCTCAAAATACCTGCGCAGCGCCATGCAGGTGTGTTTTGCAGTCTGTCTGCTGGAGAAGATCTCGTCGTCACTCAACAGCGCACCCTGGTCCTCTGGGTTTAAGATCTCCAGAGTGCTAATCTACAAGACACAAACACCCCGTGAGGAGGAGCACAGAGGACGAAACGCACAACTACACAGCTCAGAAAAGCATAAGCCTTACACTATTAATTCTATATCATCCCCTTTGATCAATTTAAAGTATCTTTCCATTTAATATAAAGACACTTAGAAGAACAGCATTTTTCTCAAATAGAGTTCTGAACCTTCAGATATTTTAAATACAAAATATTTCATATTATTAGTGCTTATGCTGCATTTTGGATAAAATAAATGCAGGCTTAGGGAGCAAAAAAAAACACACAGCATTAAAAATCTTACTGTCCAAAAACTTTCAACTGGTAGTGCATGTACAGAAAAGGCCCGCCTCCCCTCATACATCTTCACCACCCCACGTTTATCAATGACCACCATCTCTGACTACACCCAAAAATGAAAGCGCTGTCATCATTTACTCTCCCTCATGGGCTTACAAACCTGTATGGAAGCCAATGGGCTCCAGTCTAATCAATGCATGTAGAAAAACAAAAACTGACACTCATCAAGAAGTTCCACAGAAAACGTATCAGTTTTTGGTGACGAGAGCGGAGTATCTGTTTTTGTTGTTTTGTCAACGCGAACACGAAGCGGTGCATACCAGGTTGACGAGCCGCCGCAGGCCGTCCTGTTTGTCGAAGAGCTCGAGCACGGCTCTGAAGGAGAAACAGATGGAGAAGAACATGGTGGCGTGGCAGCAGCCCGAGGCGTGAGAGCACTCCAGGAGCCACAGCGTGTAGCTCACCACCTCCGACAGCAGCGAGTGAGGCAGCATACACACCTGACACACACACACACACACGGTAAGACACAGACGAGCTCTGGCTGTGGTCACCGTATCAGGGCACGGCTTACCCTCTCCATAGCGTCCTGGTTGTATGCGAGGTAATAGAGGCACAGAGAGACGCCGGTGGCAGCCATGGAAGGCCGCGGGATCTCCAGCAGCTTGGGCACGCCACCATGAGCCACAAACTCAGCAGCAAACTTTTTATGGAGGAGGAGAGACGCAAGATACTGAAAGACAGAGAGATTAACGAGTTATACCAGAGAACAGAATTAAAACCAACAAGACATTAAGAGATTTAAACACAGTGCTGGACAAAATGATTAGCACTCTAGTACTATCAGAAGCTGAAACTGCTTTAAAGTCCTTTATTTCGGTTTTCTGCTACAGTGTGTCAGTAGGAAATGTAGTTTTTGCCATTAATTGTAATAATCCTGTGAGATTTTTGCTTCCTCCACACATAGATCTGAAGAACGACTGAAGGTCTGAAGACCTTTATTAATAAAATCAATTGAGAAGAACAAAACTTATTCATGAATACATTCTACATTTTAGCTTTATACAGTGAGCGAGGTTTTTTTTTAGTATAAATCCAATCGAGTATATAGAAAATAAAAAGAGAAAAGGGCATGCTTGTGTCTTTAGGAACGTGGCTGGAAAAGCCAATTCTCCTGGATCCTAAACTTTACACGTACATCTTGAGATCAAATGGTTTTTGTGCAGCGCATGTGATGTCTGTCAGATACCTTCAGGGCTTCAAACGTGAGCTGAACGTCGTTCGTCTGTTTGAGGTCCATGTAGTGCATCAGCAGCTCACGAGCTCCGAGCTGCATGAAGACAGCCAGCAACTGCACACACAAACACAGAAAAGACACCGGCTGAGCTCGTCGGGGCCAGGCCATCAGGACATTTACACGGGTGGGGAGAGCGTGTGGTTTAGCAGTGTGCAAGTAACACTCTTTTGAAACATGCGCCGTTGTCTATAAATGCAAAGACCATGATTTTATTCCTCCACTGAAAGAGACGTGCAAAAATATTCAATTGAATATTTAAAGACTGCTGGAACTATTCAGGGAAGAAACACCAGGAAAAGAGTAATATTCTGTACTCATTAATCCTAAAGCATATTCAGTAGATACATTGAATCTTTAGACTTGAAGCTGACAAATGCACTTACTCCTATACATCTAAAATTACCTTTACACTGGTTTTATGTTGGAACAAATTAAGAGAAAAAAAAATAATAATAATGAAAATAGTATATATTGTACGCAACCACATACTGTAAAACAAGGGAAGTAAAGAAAATGACAATACTTCTTTCCTTATTTCTTAGCAAAACACCAGCTCCAATGAAAACAGGCTAACAAAACCACATTTCACTACGAATCTAGTGAAACGCTGTAATCATCTGCCATGAAAAAGGTATAAGAGAAACAAGGGATCGCGAGCTGAGCGTCTGAATGAAGTGTATACTTGATGAAGGGATCATGATATTTATAGCGTTGTTACGGTCAACAAGTTTCAGCCAAAATTTTACTTGACTTCATGAAATCTAAATATTTTTGGGGTAAAAACAGCAGCAGTAGCGGTGTCACACACATTATGCTTACGAAATACCCTATTAGTAAAATATTTTTGGCACAGTGTCTAAACCAAACTTTTGTTGGGACGGTAAACGGTAAAATGCTGGTGAAGTGACTCCCAGAGCAGTTGTGGAGAGGTCGGCAAAGAGCAGAGAAACGCAGAACAGAACATAGTTCTACAGGATTCAAACTTGAATCCACTTTTACGGCTTAATATTAATATTGTGATTCGATTGGCGTAATGACCTACTTTTCAATAATTAATCCAAACTGGATTCCGTGCTATTTCTCTATCATGGAAAGAATAGGGTGGTAGGCGTCAGGTACCACTGGTATCATGACAATCACGTTTTTTTAGTACTGACTTGGTACCAGGTCTTTTGACAGCACTACTTGCTATATACACACACACACACACACACACTACCTCTTGGTATTCTCCCAGCGGGGTGAGATACTGCAGGATCAGGCGCTGCTCTATCCCGGTGTGAGAGGATACAGGTGGTAGTTGTTCCCGATCACCCACGGGCTCATCTCAGTCCAGCTGCTGTTGGACAGCTCACTGAAGCTGCGCTCCGGCTCCGGCAGCGAGAAGTTCAGCTTCTGCTTGACTTTGCCACCGTTCTCCTTCTTCCTCCAGTTCCTCAAGCCCTCCACTGGGCCGTCCGTCTCGTCCAGCTCTAAAGGCACTGCAGCAGCGGGCTTCATGAGGCCCTTCATGCCCGTGTAAGCCCTCCCCAAGCTCCGCGCAGCAGAGACGGGCTGCAGCTCAGCATCAGAGTCGGTTTTTCTCGACTCGTGATTCTCAGCGTGAGCATTAGGAACGAACTCTCCGTCCACGGCCTCCTCGTCCAGGGGCAGCAGTGGGGCCAGATTCTTGCTTGGACGTTTGCTGTCCTTCCTGTTCTCTGCCTCCTTTTCCTGAAGCTCCCTCAGTCTCTGCAGCATCAAAGGAACCTGCGACGCAAACACGGATTTCTGAGCTTCCGTTCAACCATAATGGACACCAAACAGCATTAAAAGCATCAGTTAAAACAAAACAAAAAAAAAATGGAGACTGCATGGTGAAAACTTGATGGTGACCGGTCAAATGATTTTAACTAATGAGGTGTCATCAGTAATGCACACGTGTCAAGGCCTCACCAGTACAGAGTTTTCCTCGCGATAGTTGGCGGCGATGTCCTGGTTCTCCATGGCTCCAGCCAGCAGGCCTGTGGCGTAGATTCGGAGAGGCTGCTCTGCCTCCTGAGCCCATTTAAACAATCGCTCCACAATCCCTTCCTGTCATGGACACAATCGCACATTTAAACCGGCCGCATAACCCACGACCCAACTCTGAAGAGAGAAATACAGTGCTCAAAGTACCTTCTCTTGAAAGACCACGGCCGTCTCGAGGCCAGGCATGATGTTCAGCAGCAGTCTGCATGCAGCGTGTTCAGCGCCACCTCGCGGCTGCTCATCACATACGAGTTCACCAGCTATTACAGCACAAAAACACACCAAACACTCCAAATCAGGACGTAAAGAAATACAACCGCATCGAGTATACTTGCTGGGACAGGCAACAGGACGATCTCACGTGACAATAACAAAGCATTAATCAAACGGAGGTAACGAGGTGTGTTATTAATCAAAGAGCACCCACTTCTCTTGACTGAATGACTTCTGTAAGTTTAAAAAGAACCAAAGCGTATTTGACATGGTTTGGCAAAGGCTATGTATAATTTTATTTCTACATCTGATTATTATTAGATGAAGGGTGGTGAATGTTAGAGGGCTGATGTCCTGCAGAGTTTAGCTGGAAGCCTTATCACACACACACACACCTGAACCAGCTAATCACGGATGGGGTTTTTGGGTTGCAGCTATACGATTAACGTTCCCCACCCGTGTTAGATAGACCTACTTAGCACAGCTTCTGTAATGAAGACAGATACTGTACAGGTACATCTCAAAAAAACAAAACTTTCATATACATTTTAGATTCATTACATGCAATGCATTTTTAATGTTTTCACTTTGACGATTAGAGTATAGAGCTCATAAAAATCTAAAGTATTTGCAAAGCATGTTCATTTCTGCACTCGGCACAAACTCCAGCATCAATGAGGAGAGAATGAAGAGATCAGTCCGTGGCTCTGATGAAACAGAGCTTCAGCTCGTTGTTGGATCCAGTGTTTCTCATCTTTCCTTGAAAATATGTCATAGACTCCACGTGGGCTTCAGGGCAGGTATGTTGTCTGACCAATCAAGCACAGTATGGTCAGCAAAGCACTAAGAAGTGTTTTTTTTTCCAGGTGCTAAGGTCCATCTTCATGAAGTTTTTTTTTTAAGCAGATGGAATCATAAAGTGCTCCAAAATCACCTGACAGAAGGCTGCTTTGACGTTTCACTTGATATAAGACACAATAACAAACTGTCACCGACTTCAGAAACCTCACCCTGGACCTCAAGCAGCTTGGGTTCGGTGTCTCTCCAGTCTTCTTCTGGACTCACGACCTTGATTTCCAAATGAAGAGCAAAATTGACTTTTATCTGGAGAGCGGACCTTGGAGTAACAGATATTTTTCTCCTTAGTCCAGTTCAGATGTCCCTGGTGTTGTTTCTGTTTCAGTAGTGTAGCTCTTTTCCTGAAGACGCCTGAGAGAGACACTCTTGATCACCGACTCCAGCTTCAGTCCGCTCCTTCTGAAGCTCTCCCAAGTGTTTGAATGGGCTTTGTATGGCAGTATTCAAGCTTGTGGTCATCCCTGTTGCTTGATGTTCAACACCTTTTCCTACCCAATTTCTTTCTTCCAGTACACTTTGCATTTAATACGCTTGGATACAGCCCTCTGTGAACAGGGAGCCCTTTCGGTAAAGCTCTTCTGTGACTTAACCTGTTTGTGGAAGCTGTCAATGATTGCTTCTGGACCACTGCCAAGTCAGCAGTCTCCCCCATTACTGTGGCATCAAAGAACAAGAGACGCCTGGAACTTCTATTGTAGGGACGATCATTTAATGAAACTCAAATATAAATATTCCAATGTTTTGAAATACTGGATTTTTGAGCTGTAAGCTCTAATCATCAAAAAAACAAGGTCAAAACATTATGATGATGATTACACATGATTATTCATCCATCTTACCGCATTCATAAAATCATCATTCTTGAACAAGATTTTCAACAGGTGTCCCAACATGCACTCTGGGTCTGCCCGCCCTTTGGAGAAAAACAAGAAAAAGTTATTATTTTGATATCCGGGAGACAACACAGCAGTAAACGATGAGGTGTCAGGTGGAAGACTTCCTCACCCGGATGGCGGTCATCAAACGGGTCAGGATCAGCCTTATGATACTCCTCCGTCTCCCTTTCAACAAGCTCCGAAATCCTTCAGAGATGAATACAACCATTAAGACATCACGGTGCATGACGCTGTACTGATATAGAACTGATTCAACGTTTTGGAGGTGCAACGCCCAAGACATGAGTGCAAAAATGTCCCCGCGTGGGTTTTTGTCTTGCATTTTTATCATGCATAGTTTAGCAACACAAGCAATTAATTAAAAATTAAAAATGTAAATTGCCAGGCAGCCCTAATTTTCACGTCTAAGAATGCAAACATTCAGTGAGAACTGTTTAAGCTCTGGAGGCAACTCTGAGGCAATGCTGTACAGTGACTGTTGATGTGAGGTCAGGGTCGTCTACTGTAACGGATGCGGGGTCCACTGATAACGTGCAGGAACAGAGCGTGTTAATGGGTGCTCAGTGCAGCATTTCTCACTTGGTCAGTATGTTGAGCAGTTCGTTTGTGCTTCCCTGCTGTTCTCTCTCCCACTGCTCCAGCAGAGCGCTCAGCTCCGCTTTAGAGTCAACGCTGCCATCCCCGGCAGACGCCATCGGCCCCTGACACACACACACACACACACACACACACACACACAGAGAGAGAGACAGACATGATAAAGACCACCTCGGGGCTGCAGTTTAGGAGACATGGGGTCCTGACAGGAATATAACTTCAGAAAACATCACTAAAGAAGAGCAGAGTGGAGGAAGTCTTGCTTATCTTAAGAAAGCAAAGGATTCCACTAATATTCCTGTGATGAACCTGAAAAAAAATCTACGAACAGATCGATTGGTTTTGCGTCTGAAGTTGAACAAGAATGAAATGCTATTCTTCAGGTTTACAAGACCCAGCAGAAACGCCTGCTAACAGCATACACTGAACGAAAAGAAAGCGTCCGGACAATAAACCGGTAACGTTACAGAAACACTTAATAATCATATAATTCATTAGTATTTTGAATGTGTACAGAACGACTACCCGCAGCTAATTTTACAGTACACGTTTGTATACATCACCACACGCTTCCTACACTCACATTTAAGTGAGACACGCGTTAAAAACCACGCACGAACTCGACAGACCGCGCATGTAAACAGTGCTCGAATGTCATGTGCCACAAAGTGTGTCACTGAATGCGCGAGCACTCACCTTCAGCGAGCACAAACACACCGCCGCGAAATCACTAACGGCTCTAAACGACAGTACGAGCGACCGACACGCGCCACGGGCTGCTAGCACCTCATCAATAATGTCGCTTAAGAGCTCATGTCACTCGTGTCTGTCTTTAGCAATGTGCTGCAACTTTATGATGGCGATCTCTAAGCGCGTCATAACCCTGCGACGACAGGAACTCGTCAGTGACGTCAGACGCAAACGTTGAGCCCTGTCCAATATGGAGGACGGACAGGGTACAGCTGGTGGGGGAAACACACCATTTTGTTGTTCGTCAACCACCAATAAATTACAAGAAGACGACGAAGAAGAAGAGGGCGGATAGGGCGAAAAACCCACACTGTTTGTCCGCGTTAAGGCGGCAATTTTGAATACGTTTCTTTTATGTTTTCGCCGTGTTGAGGCGTCATGGCGACGCGCTGGTAAAGTCGCAGTTTCTCCCTGTTCAGACAACATTGTCTCCCGCCTTTAGTTTTTTGCAGCTTTGCGTTTCTGTTATTTGTGGCAGACCAAAGTAATACTGAAGAACTAAATAAAGCACAAAAGGCAAATACAAAATTCGTCTTGCTAACATCCATGATTCGTGAGCTACTATGTAATAAGTTAGTAAGTTTAGTTAAGGCAATATATCGTGGGCATAATGGTAATTTCATGAAGAAACCCCGCCGAATACAGCAAAATTAATAAATAAACTAATAACATTTCCAGTTATGACATGCACTAAGTACAATGTTGTCTTGTGCAAATTAAATGATTACTGAATCATTTCATAATAACAGTAATGGCCTCTGTGTAGTCATTTGTTCTAAATGTATACTTGAAAGTATAGTAGCATAGAAAACATGCACATTGTTTTGTATCCTGTTCGTTTGATAAAATTAGTAAATGCTAATGAAGACTCCATGTTTTCTGCTGAAAAAAAAAAAAGAATTGAACAATTGGCGGAATATGAGGGAAAGAAAATCCAGAGCTGTAGGCCAGAGTTGTGTTAATATATTTAACAATTTATTTAGAAAAAAACATGTGAGGTGGCCCTTAAAATGCCTGCACGTCCTGCACACAACAGAACAATTATCCATTATGAACAAACTTAATGGCTAACCTTAGCATACATAATGCTAAAATATCATTCTATCTATCTATCTATCCATCCATCCATCCACCCCCTTCACACATAACTATAGTCATAGACCTTAGTACATCGTCAGCTGTCTGTCTGTCTGTCTGTCTGTCTGTCCTCTCTTCCACCCTCTTCATACGTAGAAGGACATTTCTCTAGTCATAACACTTTCCTTGTAACACTATCTGTCTGTCACCTATGTATCTTCACACGTAGAAGGACATATCTATCCATCTCCTCCATCATCCCCTTCATGTGGAAGGTCATAACACCATTCTTGTAACACCGTCTGTCACCTCTCTATCTATCTATCTATCTAGAGAGTTGGTGTCACTCAGGATATCTTGTTTGTCTGTTGTTTGGCTGGTAGTTTCTCCGTAGCTTGCTAAACGGGACATTTTGAACACCGTAAATACAAGTTAGTAATAAAAACATAGAAACATTTGCATTTATACAGTACATTTATTTAAATACACAAAAATAGGCCAAGTGCGAGCTGCCTGAGCGCAAGGAATTGTGGTAGATACGACATTCTTATTATTTCAGACACATAACATCGTAAAACATAAACGTGTGTGTATTATTATTATTATTAGTTGTTGTATAATTTATTATATGGGTTATGTGACGACGATGACGGCCAGACTTCAATGCTCCAGAAAGAAATAAGCATTATAAACGTGTTCCTGTGAAACAAAACTCCCAACAGTAATGGTCATCAGATCACGTACAACCTTTCTGTACGATTATTAAACTGAATTGTAAATTAAAACAAGGCTCAACTCATGCACGCACACTGCTGGAACGAATAGTGCGTAAAGGTGAAGGAAGGAAGGAGACATTTTGCCTTTCAAACAAAAAATCGTGGAGCTACGTCTTGGGTAGAGCACAGGAGCTTCTTTTTAGGCTATATCTTATGCTCAGTCACTATACATCTGACACTGATAGTGCTATTGAATGCTTGAACGTGCACGTGTAAAAATGATCCTCCTCCGAGCTGTTGCTTTCACATTCCCCCCCTCACCTTCCCATCACCTCGATAACTCTAAAATACAGTTTTAGTGTAGCCACCCACTTTCTTCAAGAAGTCAGCAGGCGTGTGATTCAGACTTCAGGTCTGCAGAGCTCCACTTGGAGGCACTACAGTGTTACACACACACACCAAACCTTCCTGGTGTCCAGAGATGAGAGCATGGCTAGTACAGTCCACTCCACAGAACCGCTGCAAACCGCTGTCTCACAACCAAAAAGCATTTATGTACGCTATACGTTAATGTAAAGCTTATTTTTCCTTTGCGGAGTAAGGTTAATTATAGCCTACCCCAATGTTAGCATGATCTGTTAACAACGAACACGATAATGTCATGCCATGAAAGGTTTTTAAGACGCATCTACACGGCTTTTTGAGACTCGGTCGCGAAACGATTCGAAGCGCTCGAATCGGATCACGTATCGCGAATCATTTGATTCAGAATTTCAACGAGCTTTTTATTAACGCAGTTACGGTTGTACATAAAGATAACATTTAAAAGAGAAATAAATAAAATAATACATCTTAACAAGACACGAAAGATACATACAGGGATACTGTTTTCATAGCTTTAAAACGAGTAGAATTACGGATAGTTTCCACATTTATCCAAGTCAACTTTAAAATAAGAAAATGGAGGTTTAGAGCCAGTAAACGTTTATGAATGTGAAATTTAGCTAACCGAAAACATAAAAATGTCATACTTTTTTTGAATGGTCGTACAATCCAAATAAAGCATCCTTAAAACAAAAATAAGTCACTCAGAAAATAACTTACATGAAAAAAATCTGACATTTTCTGTGTATCTTTTTTATTCTTTCTTAAAAAAAAAAAAAAAAAACAAGCTGTTAGTCTCATAGACAGCAAAAGATGAATTCAACAGAATATAACCCAAAATTATGATCAATGTTTTAACACGAGCAAGTCCCTAAAAAAAGTTAAAGGATCCAGCTCCTGAACCTTTTAATCAATCAATCAATCAATCATTTTTATTTATATAGAGCTTTTAACAACACAGGTTGCATCAAAGCACTGTACAGTATAATGACAGGGATGTATAATGACGAGAGTGACCAATTTGTTATTAAATGCAGAGACGGTCTCTGTAGTCAATTCAACGTTAAATCACTAGAAGTTAAGTGTCCCCAACCAAGCAAGCCAGAGGCGACAGCGGCAAGGAAACAAAACCCCATCCATAAAGAATGGAGAAAAAAAAACCTTGGGAGAAACCAGACTCAGTTGGGGTCAGTTCTCCTCTGACCGGACGCCCAGCACTTAACCTCCAGTTCAATTTTAAACGCAGCTGTGTCAGATAGTGTAAATGACTTAGTGTGTGTGTGTGTGTGTGTGTGTGTGCATCAGGATCTGGTGATTGGTCCACAGAGCTCATCTAGGTGTTCTGGTCTCTGATGAACATAATCTCTGGGTGCTGATCCACCATCTAGTCTGGATACAAACTGTGAAAACAGATTAATAAAGAAACAGGACTAATATTAGCGTAGATGCCATACTTTTTACGATGTCACAAGTACATCGTATTTTAGGAGTAGTATTCCCGGTTCCAGCAAATCTAAGTAATGCAGCCTAAAAATCCTTTAAAGGATTTGAATAATAAAAGGTGTGTTGGTGTGTTATGTGTAGGCTAAGTTAAAAAGATGTGTCTTTAATCTAGATTTAAACTGGCAGAGTGTGTCTGCCTCCTGAACAGAGTTAGGGAGATTGTTCCAGAGTTTAGGTGATAGATATGAAAAGGATCTGCCGCCCGCAGTTGATTTTGATATTCTAGGTATTATCAAATGGCCAGAGTTTTGAGAACGCAGCGGACGAGCAGGACTATAATGTGATAAGAGCTTGTTTAAGTATTGAGGAGCTAAACCATTCAGGTCTTTATAGGTAATTAATAAGATTTTAAAATCTATCTGATGTTTGATAGGGAGCCAGTGCAGTGTTGACAGAACCGGGCTAATGTGATCATACTTCCTAGTTCTAGTAAGGACTAGTAAGCTGCTGTGTTTTGGACTAGCTGAAGTTTGTTTATCAAGCGTGCAGAACAACCACCCAATAAAGCATTACAATAATCTCACCTTGAGGTCATAAACGCATGAATTAATATTTCTGCATTAGAGGTTGAAAGCATAGGTCGTAATTTAGATATATTTTTAAGATGGAAAAACGCAGTTTTACAGATGCTAGAAACATGATATTCAAAGGAAAGATTGCGGTCAAACAGCACACTTAGGTTCCTAAGTGATGATGAAGAATTAACAGAGCAGCCATCAAGTGATAGGCTGTGTTCTAGATTATTATATGTGAGGTTTTTAGGTCCAATTATTAGCACCTCTGTTTTTTCAGAATTTAGCATTAAGAAGTTACTCATCATCCAGCTTTTTATATCGACTATGCATTCTGTTAGATTCTCAATTTGTTGTGTATCACCAGGCTGCGCTGAAATATAGAGCTGAGTATCATCAGCATAGCAGTGAAAGCTAACACCATGTCTCCTGATAATATCTCCCAGAGGTAACATGTAAAGGTTGAAAAGTAACGGTCCTAGCACTGAGCCTTGAGGAACTCCATATTTCACTTTTGATCGATATGATACCTCCTCATTTAATGCCACAAACTGATAGCGGTCAGATAGATATGATTTGAACCATGCTAAGGCGCTTCCTCTAATGCCAACATAGTTTTCTAGTCTAAAGCTTTTAATCTTCTGGTTACAGATTCCGATTAGTTAAATACAGCACCACTTTGCAGAACAATACATTATTCATCTAAACTGATCTTTTGCAGAAATCCTCAAGCAAAGACCCCTCTGAAGCCTGCCCTCTCTCCGTTCTCACTCGTTCTTCTCTTCAGCGCGGACCCGGTCCCGGTCCCGGTCCATGAGCGGCATCAAACGTCTATTAAAACCTTTCTGACGTCTGCTCGTCATGTCCGTGCGTTAATCCGTCTCTTTCAGTTGGGAGGTGTCTATCGCAAACCATAACCCCTAAATTTTATGAAATTTCTCTCAACATAATTTCTGCATATTTTGCATTGTTGGTTTTTAAAGTGCTCCTATTACATATTCTTGAAAACGATCTTTCATGTAGTGTCTAACACACCTCTTTAGTGAACGAAAACCTGTAAAGTGTTCAGTCTGAAAGCGCACAGTGTATGAAGTTCATGGATCTCATTCACTATTAATTGCGTACATTTGTCGTATTTATATGCACACGCGCTTGTTCTCAACTTCTTCTGCACGAGGTTAGTCATTTGCATAATACACGCCCAAACCAACTCCATATATGGACTTTTTTTTTTTTTACCTTAAATGTATAGCAACCTGTTTTCAGGAACTCCCAAAACCAAAATGTCAGCCTTTCACAACCCATAATGGGGGCACTTTAAAAGTACCTTTTTAATTCTTAAAAAAATTAATTAATTAATGTGGCTCCTCTCTCATAGCTACAGGGCGGGAGCAGATAAATCACATCATTCTGACCTAAAAAATCTGTAACTTCAAGAAACATCATTACCGAGCACCTTTTTTGGAGGAGTTATTCCATAACATGTAGTTTTTATATGTACTGTATAACACACATAATGAATGTAGTAAAATATAAAATTTTTTTTTAAATTGTATTAAATGAATCACATCCCTTCTAAATAAATGATTATAACTGTTTTGGTAAGAGGACAAATATCCTAAAACTTTCAGAAAATACAATGTGAGAATTAACTGCAAAATTACTTGAAATTATTACATTTACATGCACATTTTTTTGGGAAAAAGTGTTTCCAACACTGGGTATGTACCAGTGACTCCTTTTGGTCATCAAGAAAATATTTTATTCACATGCCTTTACAAATAGGCAATAGGGAAATATACCAAGGCAGCTGGAAAAAAAGACAAGTGGCTGACATTTGTTAATTTAAATAAAGCTCAAATAAATAGTTTGCCACCACTTACTTGGAAAAAAAGTATAATTTGTGTGTGTGTGTGTGTGTGTGTGTGTGTGTGTGCTCACTGCTGACTGGTTCAGTTTACAGTTGTGATCCAGGCAAAATCTGAATTATATGTACACTGCACAAAAATAATAAAAAAATCTTATTTTAGCCATCCAGGTATGTATTTATTATTAATTAGTTATGAATTAGTAAACAGATTAAAAACTGACATGGCCGTGTATCTTGATGCGTTTAAAGACACTGTCAAACATAAACCTGAAGCAGCGTTCATCAAGCAGGCCTCCAGGTGAGCGCGCCGAGCTGAATTCTGGGACGCTTTTCATATCAATACTGAAACAACATTCACCTTCAGTTTTATTCACTGGTAAGATCCAGAGATCCTGCCACTACAGCACCCAAAAACGAAACCATAAATATATGCTTAGAAAACAGTTCAATATTTACTGCAAAATAGTTTTTACAGAGTAAAACTTGAAAAAAAAAAAAAAAAAAAAAAAAAAAAAAAGTGACAAAAACAATAAATACAGGAAATGGACAGTAAGGCCAACATCCGAACTCCACATAATGAACTGTATAAACAATTTGTAACTTTTTTTTTTTTTGCTTAAATAATTTGAAATACACTTTCGTCGAAGTAAAACTCGGCAAACCATCTCCGTAGTTCATTACCATGTGTTTGCCCTCACCTGCTGACAACTCACATATATTTTTACTTTTGAATGATGATTATGTACAGCACAAACAATATTATTAAAACCGTCTAAACGAACTGACGCGAAGGAATTCTGGATTGTCCGTGTTCTACGTGAACGACACCATCAAATAACAGCAAAAACATTGGGAGTGAAGTCTGAATCTCTCTCGAAATCACCGTTTCTGATGTTAAACTGGAAAAAAGGGGCCAGTTTTGATGGTACTTTTATGGCACTTTTTGCCATATACACCATATTTCAACGTCAGAATACTTAGAATAACTAACACAAACAGGAATGATGTACAAAACAGCAAGTGCAGTGAACGAAGAGTAATGTTGAGCAGAACCGATGACTCATGGGCAGTGTCTTGTGAGCTGTTAGCAGATAAGCTAATAAAACTAGACAACACACGTCCTTCTATGCTAACGAGCCACAGCTCGTCTTTCACATGAAACCACTGTTCTCTTCATCCGAAAAGCAAAAGAACTACACAAACGTTCAGTTTCAACAAATTAGAAAACGTCCAGCCCTGTAACGAGGGCCATAAGCTAAATCAAAACATTACAAAGGCTTCATAGGGACACGGCGCTCTTGTACGCATGTGTGTTTTCTCTCTCTCACACACGCGAGCGCTGACGAATTTTGGCACTAATACCGCCATCGCATTTCTCACAGGCCGCACAACTCTGCAGCGGCTGGCGTGCAGCGAGACATTCAGATCGACAGCTTTGTGTTGGCTTTCCCAAAAGAGGGAGCTAGAAAAAGAGCCCATCACGGAACGACACGTAAAGAAAGTCGGTGAATGCACACAGTAAAGCCCTTCTGGAACAAAAACACTCGAGGGACACTTCATGAGGAACATGAACTGATGCTGAAGCACTCACGGGCCCAGTTCACGTCGGATATGGAGAACATTGAAATTATTATTATTATTATTATTTCAACTAACAATGATAAAATACACCCAACAGCCACACATGTTTCACATCGTGATAGCAGGTGAACTTCGTTACAGAACAGTTCTCTCAAAATTGATGGTTCTCTTAATTACTTTCCAGGCTCCTGCTGTTATTATTATTATTTTCAGCATCAAGTATTTCATTTCATCAAGCATTTTTAAATGCTTACGCCACCACCATACAATTTTGAAGATGGTTCTTTTTGTTGTTTTTTTGGAGATGGACAGACATTGGCGTACGGGAAAGAGTTACTGTATATGCCGACTCTTCCCTAAATTCTACTTCGTGTTCCACACACACACACACACACACACACACACACACACACACACACGGGTTTTGGGTGACATGGGGGTAAGTATTTTTGTAAATTCTACAGGCTCTATAGGCGCAATCACCTACGACCTTGAAGAGTTCCCAATTCATTACTTTTAAAAACAAGTGACGTCGATCTCAGAATACATTTAGGCAAAGCATTACTAATAAACACTCGTCATGCAATGCCAGTGGATAAGGTTGCACGTTTAGTAAAGTTTACAGAGGGAGGTTTCTTGCATTTTGAGTTGAACGGACTTGCATAAACCTGAGGATGAACTAAAGATCTCCTAGTATTAGGAAGCATTCAGCACCTTTGCTGCCACAAATTAATCTACTGTTACGCTATTAAGGGTCTTTCAGTCGGACCCTTGCACAGACACGGAGCCATTATCACACACGGGTAGAAATTACAGGTCGTCTGCACTTATAACACTACAAATGGTTTCCGTGACACAATATATGACGTAGATAATATGCTCACCAGCATGCATTATGTATATCTCTTGCTCGTGGGAAGCTTCAGAAAGTTCTAGCTCTGCGAGAGTTACGGTACAGGCATCTGTACGGCGTCACCCTCAGACAAACGACGGCAAATAACGCGAACGGCATTCTCGGGGACGCTGGGACGCGACCGACGGTACATCAGATTTGGCTTAGAATGAAGTTAGTGTTTGAAGCAGCAAGCCCTGGATCGCCTTTTACGGCGGGATCTGGTGGAAACAAACCAGGTCATATTTCACCCCAAAACCACACGAACAAAAAAACAAGAAACGGGAATGAACGATCTCGGTTCAGTGTTCCTATTGGCCTAAATGAGAGCTAGATTAAAACAAACGCTGGACTACTGCGATGCACAAATCTAATCATTTTATGCATCTGCTTTGTCTCGCACAACATGATTTCTCGCTGTGGGTTTTAGTGTGAAATATGGCCCGACGGGTTTGGTGAGATGCTTTTTGCGCGGGGCTGATGTGGCACGCTTCAGCTCACGTTGCATGCTGGGTATGCTTTACGGTTCGCTATAATCTAGCTCTTCAGCGGCACGAAGTGCGCAAACTCCTCTTCACTCGCTAATACTGTAGGTGCGGATGTTTGGCCGGCCGTCGGAGCAGATGTCCACATGCTACTCAGGACTTCACCGATCCGAAACGCAGTCACTGGTTGGCCGCCCGCCGCTCGCGGTCCTGCTTCATGGCTGAATGATGAGGCTCAGGACAGGACAGAGTACAAAGCACAGACGGGAGAGCGGTCAGACGAAGAGCTGGATCCTCTCGCGGATGGTCTGCCGGCAGATGGGGCAGGTCTTGAGCGCGGCGCTGCAGTCCATGCAGGAGGCATGGCCGCACTGGAACACCAGCTTGATGTGGTTGTCGATGCAGATGGGGCAGGTGATGCGCTCCTCCATCTGCCGGTAGCGTGACTGCAGCTGCTCCAGCAGGTTGTGCTTCTCCGAGTTCTCCGAGCTGGGGCTGCACTCCACCTCCGTCTGGTCTGCTTTCCAGAAACAGAGAGGCTCAATTGCCATTCAGTAAAACACAACACAGCGTGGGAGTGAGCGTTAGCTTGAGGAAAGATCTAACACCTAAAATCACCCTATTACAGACTTTTGAAATGCAGGAAAACATCCTGCAAAGGTTTGAATCTGAAAGTGCACCCTGTATAAAATGATCGTCTCTCGAAAGAGTTGACTCAAAAGTATCCCAAACTTGACACCAACATGAAACAATAGTATATCGTTTTTTAACCTTAAACCGCATGAACACATTGCATTACACCAAATACACAAAAATAATGTTCTTTTTAGCAACATCCTAACGACCCCTTCAAAAAGGATCTATCAAACGCTATTAACTGTATTTCGTTGTGAAGTGTTTGTCTGTAAAGCAGGTCATGGAACGCCGCAGCTGTTTCTTCTCAGAACGAACCAAAATCAAAAACGTTCACAGTAAGAAATATTGTCATTGTTCAGTAAAGATTCTTACCTTGTCTAATTTTCTTTGTTATCGTGACCTGGCACCGGATGCATTTCTTCATTCTGTGAGCACATTCTGAGCAGAGACACACAGGGCTGAGTTTCTACATGCAGTTATCTCAAAAAGTGAGAATATAAAGTGAAACCTTCATGTACATTTGAAATCGGTTGAAATCGATCGGTTCGATTATCAGAGTGACTTTGCGCGGCTGGTCAGTGAACAACGGTTGTGCGTAGAGAACGTTGGTCGACGTGAAAGTGATGGGCATTTTCCCGCTCATTACAGATTACAGTGCGGCCTTAGTTCTCAGGAGGACATCACGTGTATTTGTGAAGCTACGTTCTGATCGAACAACATCAATAAATGTGAGGATCGGCAAGCTCACCCTCGCAGGCGACGCTGTGTTGACACGGAGAGAACAGCACCAGCAGGGCCAGCTCGGAGCAGATGAGGCACTCGCTGGGGCCCGTCACGCTGGGCATGGCCAGGTTGGTCATGGTGTTGGGTGTAGTGTGTACTCGTCTGAGGCTGCTGCTGCTGGTGCCCGTGCCACACGTGACCGCTTGAAGCCTGAACACACACACACACACACACACACACGTCAAGATCCGTTCATTCTTCGATCGCTCGTTTAGCGAGCGCCACAAACGGTGCACCCGAGACGCACCTGTGTTTTTCTGCGAAGCTCCTGATGAGTGTTTGCACGCTGCTGTCTGTAACCAGGTCCAGTGGGCTTTTACCTTTATGGTTGGCATAACTGATATCGGCCCCTTCCTGTGCCAAGAAGCAAGCGATAGCGGCTCCTACGTTCAGCTCGGTGTTTCCCATCAGCCCTGAGCTACACAACTACACACAGAGAATAAAGGAATAAACACCACGGATGACCTCTCTCTTAACTGTACCGCACAGAACGCATATACACATTTTTACATGGAATACACAGATAAAATACTACATTTACCAAAATGCTTAGCATACAGCGCACTGCATGGAATAGTGTGTCCAATAATGCAGTGTAGACCGGCATTTTAGGAGTGACAAAATGACAGACATGGTATAGGAACATCCCTAAACATAACGGGATGTTTTTTCAATGAGCTTGTTTAAGTCTCTTGGTGGATCTCAGAGAACCACGGTTAGTTAACTATTGTGGGCTTCTATTGTCTTCTGTTTAAGATCCACCTATCTGACCCACAGAGAGCTCTTGGCTGACCAATATATACACAGAGAGGCCCTGAAAGCAAGGGGTCAGTCACCTGCAAAGATAAAGTCTGGTAACGTTACACGAAGGTGCTAAATAGGTATAGTATAAATGCATTTATTAATACGCATACGTAATTAAACCCGGCAACCTGCATAGTAATGAAAATGCAAAGCCGGTCTTACCCTGCCGTAGAGCAGCGCTCCTTCACCCTCGCCGCTGCTCATGACGGAGGCCAGCTGCTGGCGGCTGAGAGCCGTGTGCATGGCCGTGTCTCCATCCTCGTCCTCTGCGTTGACGTCCGCGCCCTCCGTCACCAGCAGGGCCACCAGAGCCACGTGACCCTGAGTCACGGCCAGCTGCAGCGGCGTCTGATTGCGGTTGTTGCGGATGTTGATGTCGCAGCGCCCCTTAAAGCCAAAGAGGGCAGGATTAGGTCATGTTACAGATACGCTGCCATCGAAGGGTGAAAAAACACTGAACGGAGCTTCAATTACGGCATGAAAAATTCGGTTTGAATCCGTGGCTAACATTCTGAAACACAGGAAAACACATCGCCTTAAACTACTTCCTGGGACTACATTCAGGGGTTTTATTGTGTGTGTGTGTAACGTTTAATATAATAAAGACATATAAACCCACCAGCCAACAGATGGCAGCAAACTCAGTTCAACAAATATTGTATATACTATGAATATAACACAAAGTGCAAAATTGAGGATATAAATGAATGATAATAAAAAGTGTGCTACTATATATATATATATACTGAGAGTTTATTGGGAAAAAGCACTAGGGGGTTAAAAACAGAAACATCTTGTTATTCTTAACAGATTCTAAACAATTCTGTAATTTGCTGTACACTCTCCTCTTCGACATCCACTGTGTGTGTGTGTGTGTGTGTGTGTGTCCATGTTAATCTCTCACACCTCTTTGAGGAGGATCTCAGCTACATCCCGGTGGTTGTTCAAGGAGGCCAGATGCAGAGCAGAGAAACCATCCTCTTTCTTAACGTCAGCCAGCTGTCGCGCTCGAGCCAAGATCATCTCCGTCGCTCTGGAGGAACACAAACAAACACAGCTCCGTATGAGAAACCGGACTCGGTCGGTACTTGGATTTCAGAGGAGAAACAGAGCACACAGAGGCAGGAGAAGCATGAAACTAGAACGGTTACACAGGAACTCCAGCTAGGGACAACAGTTAAACGTCATTATACAAGACTGACCAGTCACCTTCCAGCGCTCCAGAAAAAGAGCTCGTCCTGTGAGCGCTCCTGAGGGAGATTAGCCGTGTTTTGAAGTGTGTGCAACGGTTTAAGCTGATGCTAAACAGGATTCAGCAGCTCTGCATTAGAGCGGATTACACCTCCAACCTGTGTGTGTGTGTGTGTGTGAGAGAGGAAGTGCATCTGCTCCCAGCTGTGAGTCAATCTAATTGGCTGCCGTGTCACCAATCTGCTCGCAGAACTGACCTTGATTCCTAACAAAACACACATTCAACATGACAATGACACTCACATCAGCAGCGCTGGGAATTCAGAACTTCACACGAATGGTTTTGAGGCATTCTGTCAGTGCAAGCAGTTAGCAGTCTCAACCAAACAATGCGTAAACACTTGTCCCGGTGTTAATATGAATGATCCATATTGGTTGTTCTACACTTATTGTGATTAATGTTTTGCATTTCAGAGTTGGATCTTATGAGCTGGTCCTTTTCAAAAACGGTGGTCCAACACGGGTCGCTCACCAACTCAATGAACTCACTTTTAGCTCAAAACGGTATACTCGAGATAAATCAGTTTAATAACTATATATTTATATATATATATATATATATGCCACATTATTCTGGAAATGCGCAGGTGTGTTCATGGGAGATGCGACCACAATAACAAGTCTTACTGTTGACATCCTAGAGCTCACAACACACACGTTTATCTAATGCCATCTAATCTAATCAAGGCATGATCAAAGGCTTAAAATAGGTTCACTGGAAAGACCTTAAACTAGTTTAAAGCTACTGGTCTGAAGCCAGGTCCACACCACATCTGTGTCAGTCTCTATAGAAAACACAAACACAACAGAAGGACAGAAACAAACTTAACTACATACCAAGAACCTCAATCGAAAGCAGACCCTGACACCCAGATGTTTTAGAAAGCATCAATCAGACATCACTCTTAGCTTTCCAGGCCATGTCCAAAGATGGGCTCTTTTCCAGTTTTCCAGGTTTTCTGTCCTCAAAGTACATCGGAGTAAATCCTTACATCCTCCACAGAAGAGTGGTTCTCAATATTGTCTCAAGTCTCATGTTTGTGCCACGTCCTGTTTAGTTCTTTATTTCTTCTTCAGCGATACGAGGCTAACTTTTTTAGTCTCATACCATTGCAAATGAGCTTACCTCTTAAACATACCTTTTATTATTGATTTTAGTGCACCACAGAAGAGAAACATTTCACAGCACAATGGATATTGACTGACCTACGAGGAGTAACTGATAATCCTGGCAGAGAAAGCTATTTCCACAAGATGTGTGTGTGTGTGTGTGTGTGTGTGTTTGCCTCTCTTTCCACTTGAATCAAGTTTACAGTCACTCCAGCTCTGCTCAAGTGTAGAGTGAAATATGGCTTTGCAGGACAAATATAACCACACTGCAAACAATAAGCACTCCAATCACTGAGCAGATGCCATGGATATGCCGTGAGTATTGTAACTGAAGCTAGTATTTGCAGACAGCAGTCCAAGACAATTACCATCAATCAGGTGCTCTTTTGGTGCTAGCTGTTTGAGCTAAATGAGCACAGAAAACACAAAGCAGCAGCGATTATTATAAAGTTCTGCAATGTGATCCCAAGTGCAAACATACTCTATACATAACATACGCAGTACACGCATATACAACTTTTATTTTGAAGAGTGAGCTGAGTTTTCCACTGGCAAGCAGCTTCTCTGATTAGCGGCCGTCTCTCCTCAGGATTACGGTAGAGGAGATCTTTACCTGGAATTCAGCTATTCCAATCGCCCTTGTCCCTTGAACGGATTGTCTTTGTTTGTCTCCGGTCAGCGTCTCAGAGAACTAATATTTCTTACTGTTAAAAGTGAAATGATAAAGCGATAAAAGGGAGTGCATGAAACGTTACGCTAAGATCAAATAAGAGCTCCTTAAAAAACAGGCGCTGTGGGACTCCAGAGTAAATATCAAGTGCCAGACCCAATGAATGAGTGCAGCGTCTTCTGTCGCTCTGGGGCATGGGTCACGTGACAACTGTCAGAACAAGACCAGAGGGATTCAGACTACATTCATACAATCATTATCACCACAATCATCAACCGCACAAGAGCCAATAATACGTGGAGTAGTGCACAAGTACAGGTGCTTTTGCTGGTGTGGATCACAACCTTCTCTGCGATGAATTAACGCTGGGTCTGTTTAGTTCATGTTTTATTTAACACCATGTCTGCGTCTTTCATGGTGGAAACAAAGAATAAAAGTATGTTTAGCTCAATAATAGTAACAGTTCAGCTGATGGAGCTCAAACTAGGGCTGAAGGATCTGTAACACCTTCTTTTGGCATTCACATTGCTCAGATCAATTTTTTTCTACTTTAAAAAAAGGTATATATATTTTGGAACCCAAGTCCACCAGAACGTTAAATAATAATATTGTAATAAGACTATTATTATTGAGCAGCTGAGATTGCGTTTCTCTGAGCCGATAAATATAGTAGAAGTGAATGCTACTGGTTTTGTGCTCCAGGGTCACAAAGGATCAGTTTACACTGTAAATAAATCATTACGGTCCAGCCCCGTCCAGTAACGGTGTTTTTAATTCAGATTTACCTCCAACCCCGAACTGAAAGCTGACATGTTGTGTGTAAATCATGAGCAGTGTGTCTCCAGGAGTGTGTGTGAGGCTCTTTGAGTTCACCGTGTCACCATCATGAAAGAATCTGGGTCACGTTCTCGTGACACCAGAGGAAATGTGCATCATCTACCATGCGGCTGAGATCAAGCCGTGGACCTCCACAGGAAGTGATGACACGTGCCACACGTTTGACTCCAGCTCATCCAGCTGAGATTGTAGAGCATCAAACGCATGGGATGTCAGATAATGAGCTGAACCCAAAGCATAACACGAGTCTCATAGCTTTCAGTTGATGCTAGCCCTGTAAAAAACTGTAAACATGCCACATTAAAACCCATTCATTGAATAACCGTAAGTTTCCCAACTATATTCTGTGAAAAAAGTTACAGTTAAAAATGAGATATTTTAAGTGATTCAGCTTATTTGTATCTCATTCCATCATTTAATATTTTCAGACATTTAGTTTTAAATGCTTTAATTCCAGTCCACTTGCGAGTAAACTCTAAGGTCAGGGTCTAAAGTCACAACGGTTCAGTTGACGACGAAACATTCAGCAACATCATGATCATCACAATCGTTTTCCCTTGCCTGACAAAACATGAAATAGCGATTTAGGCTGAAATGATGACAGGCGGACTGACGGGTGACTCTTTGAAGAAGCAGTCAAATATACAGCTCAGTGTGGTGTGAGAAGTATCAGTTAATAAGACTCACAGTTTGTTGCCCTTCAGAGCGGCGTGGTGCAGCAGGTTGAAGCCGCGGTTGTTCTGCTGCGTGAAATCGATGTTGGGCACCACAGTCAGAATCTCAATGATGCTCCTGAAGTCTTTGGCGATGGCGTCATGTAAGGGTGTATCTCCATATGAGTCCTGAAAACACACAGTTACTGCTGTTGGTGAACGCTGCTCAATCTCGTTCTCACACAAACCAGACATTTGGTTTTGTGGTTCGGGGTCACATATTCTAATTTTACAAAAACGGTTCATTAGAGATACAAACATTCTCTCTCTTTTCTTTTCTAAAGTCCTTCTTTTCTTGGCTGTGTCCACTTGATGTGCATCACATGGACAGAGGCGGACTTGGAAGAGATGGAAACTGGTCTAGGTGCCAGCTTTCGACCTTCAGTAGCCCCTCAAGTCCAAAGCTTTTTCAGATCAGGAGAAACATGCAAACGCTGCACTTGTACATTTACTGAAAACACGTTTAGACGGGTTATGAGTTTAGCGTGTGCGGCGTGATAATACATGATTCAATACACTATTAACAGAGAAGCATCCTTAATGTAGCAGGTGTCATTAAATGTAAAATGCGACGTAGAAAATGAAATATAAATACAATGAAAACATAGCCACAAAAAAATCAACCAGCCGTGAATTTTAGATGAATCTGCCTGTAGGTTATAATTAACACTGAAAATGTCTAACTAAGTTTGGACTTTTTAAGTCATAAAATGCCACTGCATTTTTCATATTAACATAAAAACACAATCCCCCGTTAACAGCTATACCAAGCGCACTACATCAATTAAACTCCAATCAGATGGCTGTCTAACCTGCAGGTTGACGTCCGCCGAGTGCTCCGTCAACACTCTCACCACGTCCGTGAAGCCCTTATTGACAGCGATGTGCAGCGCCGTACACATGGAGTTATTCAGCAGGTTCACGCTGGCTCCTTTACTGAGCAGCAAGCGTGCGATTTCTGCCTGATTCCTGCACGCACACAGCGGGAAACACATTAGATGAGGAAAACACTGCCTACAATACAGAAACGTCTTGTACTACAAGCATTGCGAGTTACCTAATCAGGTTAACAGTAAAGTCTTCGTGGCAGTGTTTCATTTTGTTCAGCTTCGACCAATTTCGGTGCATCCCTTATATATTTATGCATTTTATCCCATTTTATTAACCAGTGTCTTTACTGCCGACCTTTGATGACCCAATTCCACCATTCCATAAAGCAAAAATTACAGATGTGTGTTACAACAGCTCACGATAATATTTTCCACCATAGTTTCCATTAACAAAATTAACTCTAGTGCAAAAACACAGGTTTCCCTGCCTCTAATGTATGCCGATGCACACGTAGCTTTTTCTTCTTCTTATAATCATCACTGATAAAACTTTCCAGG